>NC_085993.1:5812500-5955000 GCF_030014385.1 Trichomycterus rosablanca | reverse complement strand
TATCTATCTATCTATCTATCTCCTTACTATCTATCTATCTATCCATCCATCCATCCATCCATCCATCCATCCATCTAGTGGGGATTGAACTGGCAACTTTCTAATCATTCGTCCAGTACTGCTGAGCTACTACCGGCTAGCATTTTTGGTTCTTTTTACCTGGGGTGCGTTTCCTAATAACAATTTATCTTAGCAATTTACAAACAACTTTAAGAATGACGTAACTTAAAGAACGCCCATTTTTCAAGTGTTTCCCAAAAGCTTTCCTAAGTCTCCGAAATTACAAATGAGGCTTAAGTAGTTCTTTGTTGACTCCACCTCTGGAAAGGCACTGCCAGTCAAAAAAATAAATCACTGATTACCCTACAATTTATCAAGAAAACATTTTTATAAACTAAAAACCAATAGCTCTTTAAACTACTTGTATAAAAACATTACATTTGCTATTGCTGTCTATCGCATACAAGCCTATAAATAGGCGGACAATTATCCTGTCATGCATCAATACAGAGGGATGGCGAGCCTACCATGCATACAGAATTTTTTGCAAGAAGAACTTACCCAAATGCTCGTAATACTCATCATTTTATTTTTTATATAAATTTTTATTGATTTTGCAAATAACAAAGGACATGAATTACACACAGTAATCAATGAATAACTGTAGAATACAGAACAAGTATTTTATAGATAAAATAAAAAAAATAGATACAAAAATAAAATACAGCACCTTTTGCATACCACTACAGTATATAACATGCACAACATCAAAAATCGTAAACTGACTATTGTATTTAACCCCAACCCACCCCAAATCAATTATCAAATCATTACAGTTCCCATGTCTGCTTCTCCCCTCACTAAAAACCCTGAGACCCCACAAACTTAATTACAAAAAGAAAAAAAATACTCATAATTTTAAGAATGTTACTAGGTTATGAAGTAACTAGTGTTACGAACCTTTTGGGAAACGCACCCCTGATCGGTAATATCTAATATCTATGTAAAATAGCTGAGATAAAAACAAGATAAATGTTACAATTGCATTGATGTAAAATCAAAATAAATGATTTGGGTCAGTGGAGTGCAAAACGGTTTATTACAGGGGGCGCTAAGGAGCTTAATTAATTTTGGAGGACTTAGGCCTGTTAATGCAGACTGAATATCCTTAAAGCTACAGGCACATTTTTACTGTTTTATTTTAAATACAAAGCCTGAAGAAAAGCTCCACACAAGGACGTAACCTTGTGCCAGTGCACCACCGATTCCTACTGTAAACCCTGTGTCTATGACAAAATGCACTTAGAGTAAAAAGTGACAGTAAATCCGCCCCGGACTCACACTGCTGTGCAATTTTGTTCATCCCTATTAGAGAAAATGTTCCTCCTTTTACAAAAACGTTCACCTTGTGTAAGTAGGATGTGCCGATTCTCCAGCACTCGTCCGTACACATTGACCTAAAAAACAATAAATGACTCTTAGCCTGGCACCAAAGCATAAAGTATTTAAAAATAGGGCCCGGGGGGCTGCTTTGTCCGTGGCTGGAGGCGTTATTACAGCCGGCCTGTCACGAGGCGCCCCCTCAGGTCATTACTGGGCCGGGCGGCACATCCTTGGCAGACTCACAGAGGCAGAGCGCTCCATTATCTGGGACGGCGAGCGAGGGAACGAGGGAAGGGAGGAGAGGTCTGGATGCTGATCTGAGGAATGAGACACAGGCCCAATGGCAGCCAGAAAAGTGTGGAGGAGGTGGAATTTGGGGAGCAGCCCATTCAGAGGCAATTTTTCGGACAGCCCTAGCAAAAAGAAGCTTAACCCGATCAAGGACATAATTGTGTGTTTTTTATGCATTTATTCTCTTTAATTAAATAAAGACACCCCCCTTTCAGATGAAGTTTGGGCAGAGCTACAGTCCAGCCAGATGAGCAAACACAGCAAGGTGCAGAAACCAGGAGGCTCTTTGTTTTCTAGAGTGGCTAAAAGCACAAAGCTGGGTGTTTTGGCTTTGATATTTCACATATCCCTCTTCTCTCCTACAAAACTACAACGTGCCAAACTCCCACACCGAGATCCACTTTCACATCTGATTTTATGGGAATCTCAAAAGCAGTAGTGGGGTGAGGTGCCTAAATGCAGGTTCTTGGTACTGTATATCACATTCTAGATGGAAAGCCAATAGCAAGGAAATTTACAGAGCTAATACAGACTGTCCAATTTAAAAGGAATCCATGTTGAATGGTAAATAGATAACATTTTATTAACAATATCCAAAAATTAAGAAATAATAATAATTCCTGAGATTAAGTTAGGCCTAGTTCTTAAGCAACACATCACCTTGCCAATTTACTCAGTTTGCTGATTTTCAAGATCTGTGTAAAAATAGAGAAAAGCTGTTCACTACAAAGATCCAGTTGGTAAAAACTATTCACACATGAATCAAAAATGAGACTAAAGAAACATTCAAAACAAGTCAGGGATCTGAAAAAGGACACAACCACCTCAAAGACAGAAAACCTCAAAGCTCAGATGATCACAATTCATCATAAAGAGGTGGAAACATAGATTATAAAATTACAGCCTGACAGGATGATTTATGGGTTAATAAAACCATTTATTTATTTCTTAACATTTTTTCTTGCAGTAGAAATGGTGTGTTACAGACCTCTATACACTGTACTCTACTGTGAAATATGGTGGTGGGAGCATCAAGCTATGATAACACTTTTAGCAGCAGGGACTGGTCATTTGGTTGGGATTAATGGGAAAATGAATGATACTCAGCAGAACTGGATGTCACAATATGAAAAGCTACTCTGTCCGTCCACGACAAGCCAGCCCTCGGAAACAGAACAGACAGGGAACCTGCCGGCTCGGCTAAGAATAAGTGAAACCCCTTACCCTTCCACTAGTGGGTACTCTGGAAACAGTGACGTCTCAGTTCCAAGAAACCAAAAGAATGCTGACATCCCAGTTCAGCAGTAAACTCGACCGGACTGAGCAATCCAGCATCACAGCTTCAGAGAAAATGCAAGTGTGCCAAGAATGAGCTGGTGAAGAGAAAAGAGAGAAGCCATGATAAACAGGAAACCTTTCACCTGGAACTAATTAAGGTTCATGAGGCGCAGGTGACTGTCAATCAAGTAGGTTTGTTAGATCACAAACTGATGCCTCTGTGCTACCTCTGCCAGTCAAACTCCAAACATGGGTGAGCTGTGAAGACTGTGTTATGCATGCATTACTGTATGTACAGCAAAAGTCATGTCAACAACAACAATGGACTGCACTTTATTATACAGAACTATTTTAGAGAATTATTGGCACCCTTGGTAAAGATGAGTAAAAAAGCTCATGAATAAAATTTCATACTGAAAATATGAAATATGACAGAAATTCATGTACATTTGCCTTAAACACCCACCACCATCACCATACCCATCACCACATCTGCAACTGACTCTTCCAGACTTTCACATCATTTTACATCATTTGAGAGTTTGTCTGGTGGAATTTGTGCTCAGCAGTCTATTTAAAAATTGCTCTGTCATTTCGATCAACATAATGAATGAGATACCTTTAGAGTGACTCCTGAAAATGTAGGTGGTTCTATTCCAGTCTTGTGCTTTGCCATTGAGTCAAACCGGCTATCGTATTGCACTATACGTAGTTGTCCATCACTTTTATACCTGATTTCATCAGACTGTATACGTGTGTGTATATATAGATGCAACAGCAATAAAAAATGTACTTGACTTGTTTGACGTTAACTTTCCTCCTAGATGTTTTCAGCATCTTACATCACATTTCTTAGTCAAACTTGATGCCCAACTAAAGAACTTGCAAATAACTCATGTTTCCTGTTCAGAATCAAATAACATGGATCAATCAATTCAGTCACTGTCCTTTGTGAACGGAAGCATTTATTCACACGTTGTGATCATTTTAAATAGCTACTGATGCACCTCCATTCAACTCCTGATCTCTGTCCAGTTACTTTAGCATTTCGTTCATGTATCTCCAGCCAGTCACAGCTGGGAGGAAGCTGTACAGAAAAGCAGACTTCCAACGTGATTAAAGGCCGAGTAAAAGACATGAGGTGTTTCTGTCTGGTTTCAGTTAGGGATCAGTCAGTAAAAAAACATTAAAACGGCGCACTTGACACGTCGGTGAGCTCAATCTGTGCCGAGACAGAGAACGGTGCTTTCACACCAGAGATTCTGGCCGTGTCTGGTGGATGTAGGCCTGTCAGTCAGACATGACAGCTGTTTACAGCCCGAGTGAGAAAGATGAAAAGAGTCGGCCTCAGAACTGCTGCCCAAAGCGAAAAAGAAAACGAAAGAAGAGAGAAAAAAGCTGAAAATGTTCCTATCAATAGTGTGTTTATATGTGTCCAAAACACCAGTGACCAGAATCACAGGAATACCTGGCAGAGTCAAAAGTTGAAGCAGCATTCTGTTAAAAAAGACAAAGCCGTAGCTATATGTAGTTGAGAGTCCAAAAGAGCGAACTGGGTGCTGCTCTGTGGGTGGAAAATATGGGACTTATTACTTTCCTAAATCTCAGCAGGTCCTGTATGGCAGCCAGGGATCTACACAGACATACACTGATCAGCCATAACATTAAAACCACATCCTTATTTCTACACTCACTGTCCATTTTATCAGCTCCACGTACCATATAGAAGCACTTTGTAGTTCTACAATTACTGACTGTAGTCCATCTGTTTCTCTGCATACTTTGTTAGCCCCCTTCATGCTGTTCTTTAATGGTGAGAGCAGGTATTATTTGGGTGGTGGATCATTCTCAGCACTGCAGTGACACTGACATGGTGGTGGTGTGTTAGTGTGTGTTGTGCTGGTATGAGTGGATCAGACACAGCAGCGCTGATGGAGTTTTTAAACACCTCACTGTCACTGCTGGACTGAGAATAGTCCACCAACCAAAAATATATCCAGCCAACAGCACCCCGTGGGCAGCGTCCTGTGACCCCTGATGAAGGTCTAGAAGATGAGCAACTCAAACAGCAGCAATAGATGAGCGATTGTCTCTAACTTTATATCTACAAGGTGGACCAACTAGGTAGGAGTGTCTATTAGAGTGGACAGTGAGTGGACACAGTATTTAAAAACTCTATCGACATTGCTGTGTCTGATCCATCATACCAGCACAACACACACTAACACACCACCACCATGTCAGTGTCACTGCAGTGCTGAGATTCATCCACCACCTAAATAATACCTGCTCTGTGGTCCTGTGGGGTCCTGACCATTAAAGAACATGGTGAAAGCAGGCTAAAAAAGTATGTAGAGAAACAGATGGACTACAGTCAGTAATTGTAGAACTACAAAGTGCTCCTATATGGTAAGTGGAGCTGATAAAATGGACAGTGAGTGTAGAAACAAGGAGGTGGTTTTAATGTTATGGCTAATCAGTGTAAATGGCTATGTTTGGGGTGGGGAGGGTGTTACTGAAGCCCTGTGATAAATTGGTGCCCTGTTCAGGTTATTCCTGCCTTGTGCCCAATGTTTACTGGTAGAACTAAACCTGCTGATTGTGGGTCCATGATAGAAAAACTGCTTTATCTTCATGGCACACACAAATTGATCTATTTGAAATATCTTTGAATTAAACGACAATCCAAAGCAACTTACAATTGTGACACTATTTAATTTAAGCAATTGAGGGTTAAGAGCCTTGCTCAAGAGTCCAACAGTGACATCTGTCAGTGATGGGACATGAACTAGTGACATTTGTGGCATTTTAATAGACACTTTTATTCAAAACAACTTGAATACAATTCAAGCAATCGAGAGTTAAGGACCTTGCTCAGAGGCCCAAAAGTGGCAACTTGGCGATGGTGTGGCTTGAACCGGCAACTCTTCAGATAACTAGTCCAGTACCTAAACCACCAGACTGACTTTAAGTAGGGCGGCCTGATGGCTTGGTGGGTAGCACTGTCGCCTCACAGCAAGAAGGTCCTCGATTTGATTGTCTGTGACTGTGATTGATATTAAAACTTAAACTGATGAATCTCATGTAACCTGTAACTACCTGCCCTGTCATGAATGTTTGTTTGTTTGTTTATTAGGATTTAACGTCATGTTTTACACTTTTGGTTACATTCATGACAGGAACGATATTAACACAAGGTTCATCGGTTCACAAGGTTATATCAAACACAGTCATGGACAATTTTGTTTCTCCAATTCACCTCACCGGAGCACCCGGAGGAAACCCACGCAGACATGGGGAGAACATGCAAACTCCACACAGAAAGGACACAGACCGCCCCACCTGGGGATCGAACCCAGGACCTTCTTGCTGTGAGGCAACAGTGCTACCCACTGAGCCACCGTGCCACCCTGTCATGAATGTAACCAAAGTTAAAAAAATAAATAAATAAATAAATAATAAATAACTAACTTTAAGTTGGGACCTATTTATATGACAGTTTCTTTAGCCTTTCTCCATGCTAATATGTTTACGTCAGGCTCTTGCTACTGTATGTTCAGCTCTTGATTCCGCAGAAGAAATTACGTGGAAGAAAATGAAGAATCGTCACCTACTGCATATTGTCCATTACCTGTGGCGCTGTGAGCGAGGGCTCATACGGCGCCCAGCAAATAAGATAAGCGCGATGCTTATATATTTATCACCAATAATCACACTTCTGTTTGTGTGCCAATATGTTCAGGCAGAAATAATGAGATGTCTTGCCGAGGCAGGTTTTGAATAGAAAGCCTCCACATGAACGCAGCATCCAGGGACTCGAGCACCGGAGGTGAGGAAAACACCATTAGACACGTCTAAAGTGCCATTAACAATTTACCAGATTAAAATGGCTTTTTCAATTGATTTGTATACAGTTATGAATCTCGGCTTTTTCGATGCACACTGCTTTCCTGCTTCGTAGCTGAAAATTGTATTGTCTAACATGGCTGTACGGGAGGCCGTGTGTGTACCGGAGAGACCTGCGACTGTTTTATTATGCAGCTTTATATATAAGGTGCATCGGGAGGCTCAACGCAATCGTGTATTCCCAGCATGTGCTGCTTTATTAGGGCAAATCTGTTGATTCTAGTCATAGTTCATGGTTCATAGTTCAAGGTAAAACAGGACAGGACTAACACACAATCCATATTTATAAAAAAAAAAAAGGCAAAACATGCGAGGGTCAATATATTCCTATACCAGGAATTCAGCTGAACCTAATGTTTAAACACAACAATACATGGCAATGAGCACAAAAGACAGGAGGTGCCATATACTGCCAAAAGTACACTTTAATAATAATAATAATAATAATAATAATACTCAAGGACAGTTTACAATGTAAATATTAAAGAAAACAGTATATAACATTGTTATTTAAAAAGAAACTGAAAAACTAACACATGGTAAAAGAAGAATAAGAGGAAGGTTTTTAGTTGACCTTTGAAGGAAGAGATGGAGGAACAGTCATGATGCGATTGAGGAAGGGAGTTCCAGAGTTTGGGGGCTGAGGAACTAAAAAAACTGCCGTTATTCGACTAAAAAGGGGAACCACTAGTAGGGTCTGTGACAGAGGATCGGGACGGTTGGGACGGTAAGGGAACTTTGCTAGGGTAGTAATGGGCGAGGCCATAAAGTACTGGGACACCCTTTCTAATCCTTAAATTTGTGTGTTTCACATATGCTTCTAACTCAACAGGACACCTGACCATGGGTTTGTTGGACATCCTGAAAACAAACGCTATTAAAATAAAGTAACCTCTATGTGACCTTTAAAGCTATAACAGCAGCCACTCTTCTGAGAAGGCTTCTCACATGACTTTAAATTATGTCTGTGGGAATTTGTGCCCATTTAGTCAAAATACTATTTGCATGGCTGGCCAGAAAAGCCTCAGTTGATGTTCCGGTTCATTCCAAAGCTGTTCATTGGGGCTGACGTCAGGTCACTGGAGTTTCTTTAAACTGAGCTTTTCTTCATGTCTTTATAGATCTTGCTTTGTACACAGAAGCACAGCAATGCTGGAACAGGAAAGGGACTTCCCTAAACTGCTGCTGCAGTTGGGAGTTGGAAGCATGTAATTTCCTTTATATAATTGATTTATATGGTGTGGCTGAAACGTGGATGAATTAAATAATTAGAAGGGGTGTCCACATACTTTTGACCATAGAGTGTATTTGTAATGCTTGATTTGCCATTTAAGAGTATACACCGGTCAACCATAACATTAAAACCACCTCCTTGTTTCTACACTCACTGTCCATTTTATCAGCTCCACTTACCATATAGAAGCACTTTGTAGTTCTACAATCACTGACTGTAGTCCATCTGTTTCTCTGCATGCTTTGTTAGCCCCCTTTCATGCTGTTCTTCAATGGTCAGGACCTGCACAGAACCACCACAGAGCAGGTATTATTTAGGTGGTGGACCATTCTCAGCACTGCAGTGACACTGACATGGTGGTGGTGTGTTAGTGTGTGTTGTGCTGGTATGAGTGGATCAGACACAGCAGCGCTGATGGAGTTTTTAAATACCTCACTGTCACTGCAGGACTGAGAATAGTCCACCAACCAAAAATATATCCAGCCAACATCGCCCCGTGGGCAGCGTCCTGTGACCCCTGATGAAGGCCTAGAAAATGACCAACTCAAACAGCAACAATAGATGAGCGATCGTCTCTTACTTTACATCTACAAGGTGGACCAACTAGTTAGGAGTGTTTAATAGAGTGGACAGTGAGTGGACTGATCCACTCATACCAGCACAACACACACTAACACACCACCACCATGTCAGTGTCACTGCAGTGATGAGAATGACCCACCACCTAAATAATACCTGCTCTGTGGTGGTCCTGGGAGAGTCCTGACCATTGAAGAACGAAAGGGGGCTAACAAAGCATGTACAGAAATGGATGGACAACAGTCAGTAATTGTATACTACAAAGTGCTTTTATATGGTAAGTGGAGCTGATAAAATGGACAGTGAGTGTAGAAACAAGGAGGTGGTTTTAATGTTATGGCTGATCATCTCCATTGTCAAAAAAGAACCTATTTTATTATTATTAAAAACTTTATGTAAAATTACTTTCTCTTTCACGGTCACGGCCGCAGTTACTGAGCGTCCCTATAACCTCACTAGTATTTCCCTCATTTACAGCTCTACACAAACTTCAGGAGGATGCCTGACCCTGCCAGGAAGACTTTTATGGGAAGATGTAGATCACCTGCCCGCGGATGATTAAAGATATGATCACCGGCGGATCGGCTCACAGCGTGGCACATTTATTAGCCTGCCAACAGATGGGACAGACATTTTTCCCCCGCAAACACTGGTGGAATGGCTCCTCGGGTAGCAGTATAAAAATGATGCAGTGCACCGTTATAGATACACAAAGACGGAGGAGGAGAGGGAAAAGCAACACAGCAGCCATAACAAACCAAAATTTACTGCACCATCACGGCACCCCTCCGACTGATCCGTACTCATACATGCACTCGTACATACCTAATACACACACCGCAACACACACACAGCCACGAACCAGGCCGTCTCAGGACGACATTCACTCACACACCAGAGAGAGGTCTGAGTAGTCGGTCCATGTTGGTGTGTATTGTGAGGAAACAGGAATACGCAAAAGAAACCCACGCGGACACGAGGAAAACATGCAAAACTCCTAAAAGACACCAGAAGTGCTATACAAGCACAACAGAGTGAAGAAACTCGGCCGTCCTGCACAAAGCACTGAGCAAAAATGCTGTTATGTATGTAGAGCTCAGTGTTGTAAGATCCATCACTGCAGATGTGATTGTAATTCCTTTAAAGCTTCACTATATGGCCAAAAGTATTTGGACACCTGACCATAAGCTTGCTGGACATTATATTTCAAAAACAAATGCTATTAAAATAGAGTGACCTCTTTAAAGCTATAACAACAGCCACTCTTCTGAGAAAGCTTCTCACAAGACTTGTGTGTCTCTCACAAGTATGTCTGTGGGAATTTGTGCCTAGTCAGTCAAAAGATGACAGCATTTTTATGGCTGGGCACTGATGCTGATCAAGAAAGTCCTAGTTGATGATCTAGTTCATTCCAAAGCTGTTCAGTGACCTCAATCTGATCCTAAAAGCTATAAATAAAGCCTTCTTCTGAGAAAGCTTCTTACAAGACTTTAAAGTATGTCTGTGGGAATTTGTGCCTGTTTAGTCAAAATACTATTTGTATGGCAGGCCAAAAAAGCCTCAATTGATGCTCCAGTTCATTTCAAAGCTGTTCAGTGGGGCTAAGGTCAGGGACACTGGAGTTTCTTTAAACCAAGCAAAAGCAAATGGTATTAAAATACAACGACCTCGGGCCACTCAGGTGGCGCAACGGTAAAAACACACGCTCTGCCTGCCGGATAGGCTGAGCGTCCACGATTGGCCTGTTGTTCAGATAGGGGTGGGATTAAGCCAGATAGGGTCTCTATCATAACTAATGCAATTATGACCTCTGCTGGCTGATTATTGGTGCCTGCACACAGATGAGAAAAGAGTGCTCTCAGGGTGTGTCTCTCCGTACACAGTGCTAAGCTGTCTTCATGTGTATATAGAGCTTGCTTTGTGCACAGAGGCACAGTCATGGTGGAAAAGGGAAGGGTCTTCCCTAAACTGCTGCTGCAAAAGTTGAAAGTATGTAATTGATTTGTAAGATTAATTTATTATACTTGCACATAAATTTTATAATTAGAAGCGGTGTCAAAAACTTTTGTTCATATATTGTATTAAATCACCTTTTACAATGCACATCATCTAACAGTCGATTGGTTGTATTGCTGACCCTAAAATGCTACTCACCTTGGACACATTTTGCCTCTCTAACCATCCTCCTCACACACACATGCGTAAAGGCAGGAAATACACGTGCGGTTTCATCCTGGCAGCTTCATTCCAGCTCATTACAATCTAATTACAAACAAAGATGCACCAGCAACCATAACAAAGAAAACAGCCAGCAGAAAGTCTCCCCGCCACCCACACACGGAGTGAGAACGAGAAACCCATTCAACAATAGAGAAGCATTCTAGCATAGCAGCAACGTCTCTTCCTTCCACTTCATTGGCGGAGTTGATTAAGTTTAAATGAAGCAGACACAGGATAAAAAGTGAGGCATTGACCAGCGGGCATCAGCGACGGGTGCTTTGAAAACCCCCCGATACACCACGAAAAAGCTAGATTTGCTAAATGCTCTAATCTTCAATGAAATCTAACATCAATAGCTACAGACAAAGTTTGGTAATGAGAGATTCGATCAAGCATGCCGGAGAGCAGAATTAATCCCCCTCCGGCCCAAACCTGCTCCACTTTGAAGGCCTCTCCTCGGCGCAGACGGTTATCTAAATGCTAAATAAGAAAACAGATTGCACTTTTCACAGCATGCTAATCATTGTTCATCTCCTGCACCCGCAGATTGAAGCTGTTGATCTAGTGATTAGAACGAATGAGCAGCAAGATCCAAATTAAAAGTCAGTCAGTCTCAATATCATCCTGCCGGGAACAAATCAGATGAGAAGGAAATCTGGTCATTAACTGTTTCAGTCAAGTGTACGCCGCAGAATGTTGTAGAAAACTGAGGAGACATGAACAGTTTTCTTGTTTGGAATCGTCGCTGAAGCTGTTAGTTCGACCAGATTTCACAGAAAGCACTAAATTCTAAAACAAGATGATTCTTAGCCATCATTTAATTTTATAATTCAGTTATGGAGTAGTGCTGATCCATGCTACATTACTTTATTTTCCTAACAATCGCAACAATCATTTTCATTTTACCATCACTTTGTTCTGGACAGGATCGCTGTGAGTCCAGAATCACTGGAGACAATGCAGTAACCTCGGCCAAAGATTAGCCAATCATAGACAAATCAGCCATATCATTAAAACCACCTCCTTGTTTCTACACTCACTGTCTATTTTATCAGCTCCACTTACCATATAGAAGCACTTTGTAGTTCTACAATTACTGACTGTAGTCCAGTCCATCTGTTACTCTACACACCTTTTTAAACTGCTTTCACCCTGTTCTTTAATGGTCAGGACTCCCAAAGGACCACTACAGAGCAGGTATTATTTGGGTGGTGGATCATTCTCAGCACTGCAGTGACACTGACATGGTGGTGGTGTGTTAGTGTGTGTTGTGCTGCTATGAGTGGATCAGTTTTTAAACACCTCACTGTGCCTGCTGGACTGAGAATAGTCCACCAAACAAAAATGGTGGTGGGCAGCACCCCGTGGGCAGCGTCCTGTGACCACTGATGAAGGTCTAGAAGATGACCAACTCAAACGGCAGCAATAGATGAGCGATCGTCTCCGACTTTACATCTACAAGGTGGACCAACAAGGTAGGAGTGTCCAATTGAGTGGACAGTGAGTGGACACAGTATTTAAAAACTACAGCAGTGCTGCTGTGTCTGATCCACTCATACCAGCACAACACACACTAACACACCACCACCATCCACCATAATACCTGCTCTGTGGTGGTCCTGTGGGGGTCATGACCATTGAAGAACAGGGTGAAAGCAGGTTAAAAAGGTATGTAGAGTAACAGATGGACTACAGTCAGTAATTGTAGAACTACAAAGTGCTTCTATATGGTAAGTGGAGCTGATAAAATGGACAGTGAGTGTAGAAACAAGGAGGTGGTTGTAAGGTTATGGCTGATCGTTGTGTGTGTATGTAGAACCACTAGGAATTGGAAACCTTGAACCTAGCAGTAGTGAGCTAGCTTAATTTACCTCTGTGCCACCCGTGTACCCTCGTAACTATGATAATAATTTTAGGTTCTTTCAAAAAAACAAAAAATTGAAAAAAATCCTGATCTCAGACACTAAGAATCATCTGCATTTTTCTGCAAATAAGGTAAGTTAGGTAAATTTAGCAAATGTGTATTATAGTTAGCGTGTCAGTCATATACTGATAGACTGATATTGGATCTTGTTTTACAATAAATTATAAGTAAAATGCTGCTAAGACAAAACCACAGCACCTGAGATTTAGTTTAGTCTTGTTTAGAACAAAACAGAACAGAATAGTAAGTGGTGCTCACAGGCAGTCATGGTGAGTACTTAATAACAGTGGTCCAAGAAGGGACAAGCCAAGAACAAGTTCTTACGAGCAGGTTGTTGGGCCGCAAAGACTCAAAGACCCAGTGGAGATGAAGACTGTGGTGTCTGGTACCGACCAACAAAAGTTCTACTGTTGCTCAAACTGCAAATCATCTGAATCCTGGTGATGAGGTAACAGTGCATCAACCATTTCTCTGTACTGGGCTGTGGAATGGCAGGCCAGTCCAAGTGCCCATGCTAACCTGTCCACCATCATAAGCACCTACAATGGAAACGGAGAACCAGAAGATTGATTGGTCCAATGAATTCTGTTTTATTTAGGATCATGTAGACATTATTTACCCATGTAAGGAATAAAGTTCCTGCTGGTAGTGACCTAGTACAAAATACCAGAGGAATCCTTCTGATGTCTTGTGGAGATGTATTTGGTGAGTGGTCATAATGTTTTGGCTTATCATTGTATATTGTATTTCTGCAACTGTTCTGTTTCTGCTTCTTTCTTGCATGTCAGCCTCCTGTAGGTCTTGGTGATGTGAAGCTTGCCTGACTGTACACAGTGTCACTTGTGTTCCAGCATTTCTAATTCATGACAGACCCGTTTTAGTAGTTCTTGGGTTACATGGGTTCCATTGGGTTCCATTGGGTGCAAGCAGTCCTGCTTATATTTATATAGACACCCACTGTAGTCAGATAAATAACTAACAAAGGTATAGGGCACCATGACAAAGTTTAATGAAATTAGTTTCCACATCATTAAATGATATAATGTGGTGAAATGTATGATGTATAAAATGTGGTAAAATGTATGGTATAAATTAATTGATACTTTTCCAGTGCAGAATTTTTGCAACTCTAATGTGGTATAAAGACACTTGGCACCTGTGCCAGTGAAATCAGATGTGCCACCTTCTTTTCTCCTGGCAAATTAGAGCAGTTTAACACATCTGGTACTGACTGCTGATGACACTCGCGGAAGCAGCAGCAGAGTGTAAAATGCATATAAATGTAAGGAGACAAGTACAGGGGATACAAATAACCTCTGTACAGCTGTAAAATGTTTGTGGGAACCCACACGAAAACAGGGACAACATGCAAAATCCGTAAAGAAAGGACCCTGGCTGCCCAGCCAGGGAATTGAACCCATGCCTTTCTTGCTGAGGTGACCGCACTACCCACTTAATCCAGTGTGCCACCCAGACAAGCCAATCAACAACTAGAATTCTGTATTTCACTTTTTGCCACATATAGTTAAAACCCTGTCCAAAAAGTTTTACTATAAGAATGAACATAGCAACAGTGAAGTGCGGTGGTGGTAGTCTGATAAGATGGAGATGCTTTGTTGCATCATGACCTGGGACACTTGCTTTCATCAAGGAAACAATGGGTTTATCTCTTCATGAGAAGTTTTGGAGCGGCTTACTCAGTGTCCCAATACAGATGTTGTGGTGTGATCTAAGTTACGCAGTTCATTGGGTTACTTCTGTAAGAAAGAGTGGAGCTAAAATTCAATCATACTGATGTGAAAGACAAAGATTAAATTATACAAAGTGTTAAGTCACACTTATTGCTGCTAGAAACTGTGCAAATTACCTGGTTAAAAAAGTGTAAATGTGTAAATGTTTCATGGTTATTATTAAAATTGTACTATTGGAATAATAAGAAGCAATGTCGAGCTGGATAAGCAGACAGGTTTTATAGTGCTGTTTATATATCTGATATAAGGTGTGATGGGACCGTAATCCTCGGAGCAAGGTGCACTGTCAAAAATCCCCATCTAATCTGCATGTTTTGTTTCTTAAACAGGCCATGTTAGCTTGTTCTTTCTTCCTCTCAAGCCGACAGGAGATGCAAGCTCAAAGGCAACGTGCCACTTTGCACCGCTGCCTTTGCCCCTTAGCAGCTCGTCGGATGTTGTTTTAACTGTCACTTATTCCCCCCTCGCTCTGTGTTTTTGTCATTTGCTCTATATATTCGCTTGACACGTCTTTCAACTCCTGTATACAGTTTGGGGTCGCAATTATATATATCAACAAAGCAATAGGAAAAAAAACAGCACGCCGAAGGTAAATTGTAGAGGAAATAAACACGACGGGACGCGTCTGTGAGCAGACCTGTTGGTTTATTATTTATAAATGTGCAGCCTAGTAAATGCAGGATTATTTTTGTTTGTTTACAGTCTGAGACAATTGCCGCATGAAATTATACATGAATTATCCCGAGGTTGGACAATATGACACCTGTACAATTACAAGTCTTCAGTCAGACGTAGCACAAAGAGCAGAAGAACTGCGGCGCGTCTCTACATATTTCTCAGCTTTTGTCTCCGTCGGTGTAAAGGATAGACAAAGTGCAGCAGGCAGAGAGATGTAACACCTCACTTCTCAACAGGAAGGGATGTGATGTCACATCTTTTTGTCAGTACAGTTTTTTATCCACACATCATTTCATAGAGAGTGTAAATTCTAACCTGATTTAGATTTGGTTATGATAAATAGCTGCATCATACAGAGTAGCATCAGATTTTACTCTTATTATTAGGAGAACAAATACTGACAAATACTTCAGTCTGTTCTAATTTTCACATCTGGATTTACAGCATTTAGCAGATGCTTTTATCTAAATCGACTCAATACAATTGTGACTGAATACAATTTGAGCAGCTGAGGTCTGAGGGCCCCGTTTAAAGACTGCAGTGGCAGCTTGGCGGTAGTAAGATTTAAACCAACGACCTTCAAACTACTAGTCCAGCAGAGTTTTAGACAGTTTTAGACAAATACTGTTATTAAAAAATGACAATAATTACAAATAATTGATATGATGAATATTTGCGGGTGTTTTTACTTTATATGTAATCTAAAAGTTGGGACATTATGTAAAGTGTAATAAAAACTAAATGTGTGATTAGTTAATTAATTTCAATTAAAATTTAATTAACTAATGTAAAAGAAAATATTTCCAATGTTTATACTGATTATATAATTATAAACACATTTAAGATTTGATGCCTGCAACACACTTTTGCGTTTAGATTTATTGTCAATAAGAAAAAAATATATATATATTAGGCAGCAAGTGAACATTTTATCCTCAAAGTTGATGTTAGAAGCAGGAAAAATGGATGAGCGTGAAGATTTGAGCGAGTTTGACGAGGACCAAATTGTGATGGCTAGATGGTCAGAGCATCTTTAAAACTGCAGCTCTTGTGGGGTGTTCCCGATCTGCAGTGGTCAGTATCTATCAAAAGTGGTCTAAGAAAGGAACAGTGGTAAACTGGCAACAGGGTCATGGGCAAAATGATGCACGTGGGGAGCGAAGGCTGGCCCATGTGGTCCGATCCAACAGACGAGCTACTGTAACTCAAACTGCTGAAGAAGTTAATGCTGGTTCTGATAGGAAGGTGTCAGAATACACAGTGCATCACAGTTGCAGGGCTGTTTTGGCAGCAAAAGGGGGACCAACACAGTATTAGGAAGGTGGTCATAATGTTATGCCTTATCGGTGTATATATACAGTGTATATATATACTCATTACTTAGTTGTAGGCTAGCAGTTAAGGTACTGGACTAGTAATCGAAAGGTCGCCAGTTTTGCCAGGTTGCCACTGTTGGACCCTTAAGCAAGGCCCTTAACCCTCAATTAGAAATTCTCTACTGACGTGAGGATTATACATGTACGTGTGTTGCTCTGTATAAGAAGCCTGGTGGAACGTTTGTGTTATTGTGGGTTTAGTTGATTAAAAACTGTTATTTAAGGCACTTCTGTACGTTTATGAGGCTGAAACACTTAAACTCCATAACCATATACAGTGTCCAAATACTTTTGGCCAACTAGTGTGTATACACTACTAGTAGGGCAGTTTTAGCCTAGTGGTTAAGGAGCTGGACTAGTAATCGAAAGGTATGTGTGACTAGGTAAATGTGTGAACACAGTCTGTCCAGGCTGTATTTGTGTCTTGCATTTAGTGTTTTCAGACCCACCGGGACCCTGACCAGGATTGGGTTAGTAACAATGCATTATGATTGAAATAGATACAGCCGCTCAGGTGGCCTGGTGGTGCAGCAGGTGGTGTGGATTCAAACCTTACCTCTGGGCACTGTATATACAGTATGTCAGTGCAGGTCCACAGTTTCCAAGTAGGTGCTATATAGCAACATGGATTCTAATCAAAAGGTCGCTGGTTCACGCCCCACCTCTGTCAGGTTGCCACTGTTGGGCCCTTGAGCAAGGCCTTTAATCTTCAATTGCTTAGACAAAATATACTGTCACAATACGTTGGATAAAAGCGTCTGCTAAATGCTATAAATGTAAATGTATAATGTAAATGACTCATTTTCCTTATTGTAATATCTTTCTAAAATAACCTTCAGTCACAATTATCATATTTTTACTGAAATAGCTCGAACTTTGCTCAAAAAAAGACCTAATAAACAAACATCCCAAGTGTCCCGGAAGTTTCGGGAGTCTCCCGCATATACAGTGTATCACAAAAGTGAGTACACCCCTCACATTTCTGCAAATATTTCATTATATCTTTTCATGGGACAACACTATAGACATGAAACTTGGATATAACTTAAAATAGTCAGTGTACAGCTTGTATAGCAGTGTAGATTTACTGTCTTCTGAAAATAACTCAACACACAGCCATTAATGTCTAAATAGCTGGCAACATAAGTGAGTACACCCCACAGTGAACATGTCCAAATTGTGCCCAAATGTGTCGTTGTCCCTCCCTGGTGTCATGTGTCAAGGTCCCAGGTGTAAATGGGGAGCAGGGCTGTTAAATTTGGTGTTTTGGGTACAATTCTCTCATACTGGCCACTGGATATTCAACATGGCACCTCATGGCAAAGAACTCTCTGAGGATGTGAGAAATAGAATTGTTGCTCTCCACAAAGATGGCCTGGGCTATAAGAAGATTGCTAACACCCTGAAACTGAGCTACAGCATGGTGGCCAAGGTCATACAGCGGTTTTCCAGGACAGGTTCCACTCGGAACAGGCTTCGCCAGGGTCGACCAAAGAAGTTGAGTCCACGTGTTCGGCGTCATATCCAGAGGTTGGCTTCAAAAAATAGACACATGAGTGCTGCCAGCATTGCTGCAGAGGTTGAAGACGTGGGAGGTCAGCCTGTCAGTGCTCAGACCATACGCCGCTCACTGCATCAACTCGGTCTGCATGGTCGTCATCCCAGAAGGAAGTTGACGCACAAGAAAGCCCGCAAACAGTTTGCTGAAGACAAGCAGTCCAAGAACATGGATTACTGGAATGCCCTGTGGTCTGACGAGACCAAGATAAACTTGTTTGGCTCAGATGGTGTCCAGCATGTGTGGCGGCGCCCTGGTGAGAAGTACCAAGACAACTGTATCTTGCCTACAGTCAAGCATGGTGGTGGTAGCATCATGGTCTTGGGCTGCATGAGTGTTGCTGGCACTGGGGAGCTGCAGTTCATTGAGGGAAACATGAATTCCAACATGTACTGTGACATTCTGAAACAGAGCATGATCCCCTCCCTTCAAAAACTGGGCCTCATGGCAGTTTTCCAACAGGATAACGACCCCAAACACAACCTCCAAGATGACAACTGCCTTGCTGAGGAAGCTGAAGGTGAAGGTGATGGACTAAACCCAATTGAGCACCTGTGGCGCATCCTCAAGTGGAAGGTGGAGGAGTTCAAGGTGTCTAACATCCACCAGCTCCGTGATGTCATCATGGAGGAGTGGAAGAGGATTCCAGTAGCAACCTGTGCAGCTCTGGTGAATTCCATGCCCAGGAGGGTTAAGGCAGTGCTGGATAATAATGGTGGTCACACAAAATATTGACACTTTGGGCACAATTTGGACATGTTCACTGTGGGGTGTACTCACTTATGTTGCCAGCTATTTAGACATTAATGGCTGTGTGTTGAGTTATTTTCAGAAGACAGTAAATCTACACTGCTATACAAGTTGTACACTGACTACTCGAAGTTATATCCAAGTTTTATTTCTATAGTGTTGTCTAATGAAAAGATATAATAAAATATTTGCAGAAATGTGAGGGGTGTACTTACTTTTGTGATACACTGTACATAGCAGCTCCCTGATGCCCGCAAGTCAGATAAAATCTCCCGGAATCTAGAACGAGCGGCCAAGAGCGCACACAAACGCACGCAGGCGACACAGACTTTTTTCCCCGATTGCGTATTAAATCTGTTATCTGATATAGCGCACTGTGTAGGGAACATAAATCAATTGTCTAATATACTGTCTAGTGCACTATGTAGGGAACATAAATCCGTTATCTGATATACAATTTAGTGCATTATGTAGGGAACATAATTAATTATGTAATACACGATCTAGTGCACTATGTAAGAAACACAAATCATCATCTAGTTATACTTTCTAGTGCACTATGTAGTGAACATGAATGCGTTATCTAATACACTACGTAGGGAACATGAATGCGTTATCTAATTCACTATCTAGTGCACTATGTAGGGAACATAAATTCATATCTAAAATACTATCTAGTGCACTATGTAGGGAACATAAATCCGTTATCTGATATACAATATAGTGCACTATATAGGGAACTTAAATCCGTTAACTAATACGCTACCTAAAGCATTATGTAAGAAACACTTTTTTCACTTTTATCTAGTACACTATCACTTTTATCTAGTCCACTATCTAGTGCACTAAGTAAGGAACATAAATTCATATCTAAAATACTATCTAGTGTACTATGTAGGGAACATAAATTCATATCTAAAATACTATCTAGTGCACTATGTAGGGAACATAAATTCATATCTAAAATACTACCAAGTGCACTATGTAGGGAACATAAATCCGTTATCTGATATACAATTTAATGCACTGTGTAGGGAATCTAAATCTGTTATCTGACATACAATTTAGTGCACTATGTAGGGAACCTAAATCAGTTAACTAATAAGCTACCTAAAGCATTATGTAAGAAACATAAGTCTATTATCTAGTACACTATCTAGTGCACTAAGTAAGGAACATAAATTATTTTCTAATATACAATCTAATGCACTATGTAGGGAACATAAATCTATTATCTTTCACACTATCTAGTGCACTATGTAGTACACATTAATGTGTTTGTGACGCGAACAGTTAGCTTAGTAGCTCAGTTATCGGCTCCTAAAAGTTCTGTTATCACCCATAATCCTTTGGTGTGTGCGAGAGGTTTTTTAGCTTTTTTTTGGGGGGGGGGTCTTGGGGAGTCAGGGTCGAGGTCCGGGTCCGGGGGTACCTCCCTGACATGAGTTTTTGCAACTTGGGATGTCTGAATAACTCGAAATGTCAGCTTTTAGTGAGTTTAACTGCAGTGTTGCTGAACTAAGCGTGATAAAAATAGCATGTGTAACAGAGCAGTATTCCTAACAGAGTGACCTGCGGCGCCTCCCAGCGGACACCACGAGAACTGCACCACTATTAAATTCCTCTCAACATCGCAGCAGCTTTTCTTTCCTTTACTGCCAGACTGAAGTACTGTATGTAACTGGCGCAAAACTCCAACCGCAGCGTTTTATCAGGATCTAATTTGATTGGCCTGCTTTCTCTCTACATGTTTTTATGTCACGTTTGAAACGGCTCATTATCACTCTGAAAAAGCGCGGGAAAGCATGTTGACGCCGCATTTTATTAAAGCTGAGAGGAAACGATGTGATGGCGCGCCCGAAGCTGCTGTTATTTATTTCTGGAGTAGAATCAGTAAGGAGAGACATTAACACGTTTTACTCATGAGAGGAGACATTAGTAAAACACTGGCACATTAAAATCGGATTCACGTGTTCACATTTAAACTGACATGACAAAACTGCTGACGAGGAATGAACATTAACACCAACATTCATCGTCTTCAGATAGCAGCACAGTCAGACCGGCTAGATTTTCTGAAGAACATAATGGATGGATACGAAACAGAATGACCTACACTGCATGGTCAGAAGTGTGTGGACACCTGACCATGAGTTTCTTGAATCATTGCAGAATTATAGGCATTGATAGTGTTTTATCGTCCTGATCTGGCTCTTTTGGGAGTGGGTCCACAAGATTTTTAAGTGTGTGTCTGTGGTCATTTTTGCTCATTCGGTCTACAAAAGCATTTGTAAGGTTGGTACAATGACAAATAGGGCGGCACGGTGGCTCAGTGGGTAGCACTGTCGCCTCACAGCAAGAAGGTCCTGGGTTCGATCCCCAGGTGGGGTGGTCCGGGTCCTTTCTGTGTGGAGTTTGCATGTTCTCCCCGTCCGCATGGGTTTCCTCCGGGTGCTCCGGTGGCCAGCTGTCCGGCTTTAGGTCGGACAGTCCGGTTTTTCAGCTGCCAGTCCTCCGCCCATGCAAAGCTAGGACGGACACTTAAAAATCCTCCTTTTGGAGTGAACTTGTTACATTTTTGATCAATATTATCTGTCATTGGCTCAGGTACATGTCAAAACAAATGCTTTGTATTTCATTGGTTTAACAGCCTCATTTGACTGCTTATAGTGCTACCTATCGTGGGCGGACCTTCTGCTCTCTCTGTTCTGAATACACCTCTACCTGAGTCAATTAGTTAGCTCTCATGCTCAGGAACGCTGTGAAAATGCCAACATTTGGTGAGTAAAACAGTAATTTGTTATAGAATTCTTGCTTAAATTGGTCAAAAACTCATTCTGTGTGTTGCAGTATCATGCCCCCCTGTTCCTGGTATGACGTCCTCCTTTTGGGGTGTAACCTCCTCCTTTTTGTGACTATGAATGTGGCCACCCTACCCACTGTCCAAAAGCATGCCACCAGGTTAATTGGAAACACTGAATTGTCCTATAGATACCTAGCCGCTAGATGCACAAACCAGTGGATTGTAGTGCCGGTCCCAAGCCCGGATAAAATAGGGAGGGTTGTGTCAGGAAAGGCATCCGGCGTAAAATTTGCGCCAAATCAATGCGGATCATGATCCTCCGAGAGCCGACCCCGCAACCGAACGGGACAAAGGCAGAGGAAGAGGTACAGGGACCAATAGGCCTGGCTTTCAATCACTATCCCAATGAATTCCAAAAATGTTTTAGAGGGTAAAGGTCAGGGCTCTGTGCAGGCCACTGGCGTTCCTCCAAATCAAACTCATAAAAGCATGGCTGTGTCCAAAATCACATACTTCCATACTGAACAGTACGTGAAAGCAGTACGCAAGAGCGGTTAGTGTGTCCGAATAAGTAGTAAGTACGCAAAAAGTACCCGGATGACCTACCGAACCGGGCAGCCATTTTTGAGTATGCAAACGATGCACATTTATGGTCCGATAATCTATCCCATAATTCAACTGGAGCTGCAAAGTCGTTCATGGCTATGAAGAAAAGAGGAGTGAGACAGACATTAAACATGTTATGATTTTGTACAACACTGAATAAGGTTATCAGTAGCTTTGTGGAGAACGACAGAATTAATTTTATCAGATTTTAAAATTGTTATAACTGCGGCGATGTGACGTCATGTATCACGTGACGTTGGTAAGATGGCGGATGTAGTACGTCTGAAGTTGCGTGATTACTGCACACTTGTGTACTGAAAGAGCTTACTGCTTTACTGGCCGAGCATGTCTTGAGGATGAAGCTGAACCACCAGAAAGGAATATTCCAAACTTAAAATTGATTTTATGCACCTTTTAGCAGTGCATATGGCTAAAATACCTCATCTCAGTTATTAAAAAGAGGGTCCACATATTTTTGGCCATATAGTGTCATTTTACCCTCAAAGCAGACATAGCATGTAGCATATAACATAGCGTAGGTGTCGTATGGCATCATGGGTCCAATCCTTGCTTTTGATCACAGTCTATCATACATTTCACAAGTTGCTTTTGCATGTATATACAGCCTAGTAATCGAAAGGTCGCTGGTTCATGCCCCACCTCTGCCAGGTTGCCACTGTTGGGCCCTTGAGCAAGACCCTGTAAGTCGCTTTGGATAAAAGCGTTTGCTAAATGACTCATTTTCCTCATTGTAATATCTTTCTAAAATAACCTTCGGTCACAATTATCCTATTTTTATTGAAATAGCTCGAACTTTGCTTAAAAAAAGGGTCCATATATTTTTGGCCATATAGTGTCATTTTACCCTCAAAGCAGACATATAATATATTTATATTTATGATGTTGTTATTAAGGTGGCTCAGTGGTGTAACAGATAGCGTAGGTGTCGTATGACATCATGGGTCCAATCCTTGCTTTTAATCACGGTCTATCATACATGTCAGAAGTTCATCACACATGTGCATGCCAGCAGGAGTATTACCTGGTATTAATGACCCCTAAGTGTGACTAAGTGAATGTGTGAGTGTGTGAATTCACTCTGTCCAGGCTTTGCTTTCAGTGTTTTTAAGAGTCAGTAGGCCCACCAGGACCCTGACCAGGATTAGGTTAGTAACAATGCATCATAGCATCATGGGTCCAATCCTTGCCTTTAATCACAGTCTGTCATACATGTGAGAAGTTCATCACACATGTACATGCCAGCAGGAGTATTGCCTGGTATAAATGACCCCTATATGTGACTAGGTACATGTGTGAGTGTGTGAATTCACTCTATCCAGGGTGTATTTGCGTCTTGCTTTCAATGTTTTTAAGACTGAGTAGACCCACCAGGACCCTGACCAGGATTGGGTTAGTAACAATGCATTATGAATTAAATAGATGCAGCCACTCAGGTGGCCTGGTGGCTCAGCGGGTGGTGTGGGTTCCACAAAACCTTACCTCTGAGCACTGTTTATTTGGAGTTTTGCATGTTCTCCCTCTGACAGTGTGGGTACACAGCTTCCAAATGGGTGCTATATAGCAGCATGGGCCCTAGAGATATAGGGGTAATCCTTACCTTCACTTTTTTGTCTGTGAGGAGTTTGGTATGTTCTTCCACTATCTGCATGGCTCTAAATAAAGGGGAAAGAGAGAATGAGTGAGTAAGTGAGTGATGCCCTGTGATAGATTGGCACCCTGTCCATTCTTAACCCTGATCAGAACGTACCTGGAAAAGTTCCCAAAAAGCTCTAAGATCCCAGCTTGTTTTGGAATGTGTTGCAGGCCTGAAATGCAAGAATGGATGTTTATTAACAAATGAAATGAAGTAGAGCAGACAAAACATGAATTACACTATATTGCTAAAAGTATTCACTCACTCATCCACATCATTGAATTCAGGTGTTTTAATCACTTCCATGGCCACAGGTGTATAAAACCAAGCACCTGGAGCTTCATGGAATGGGTTTCCACGGCCGAGCAGCTGCATCCAAGCCTTACATCACCAAACACAATGCAAAGCATCGGATGCAAGGGTGTAAAGCACGCCGCCACTGGACTCTAAAGCAGTGGAGACGTGTTCACTGGAGTGATGATTCGCGCTTCTCAGTCTGGCAATCTGATGGACGAGTCTGGGTTTGGCGGTTGCCAGGAGAACGGTACCTGTCTGACTGCATTGTCCCAAGTGTAAAGTTTGGTGGAGGGGGGATTATGGTGTGGGGTAGTTTTTCAGGAGTTGGGCTCAGCCCCTTAGTTCCAGTGAAAGGAACTCTTAATGCTTTAGCATACCAAGAGATTTTGGACAATTTCATGCTCCCAACTTTGTGGGAACAGTTTGGGGATGGCCCCTTCCTGTTCCAACATGACTGCGCACCATTGCACAAAGCAAGGTCCATAAAGACATGGATGAGCCAGTTTGGTGTGGAAGAACTTGAGTCCTGACTTCAAACTGATAGAACACCTTTGGGATGAATTAGAGCGGCGACTGTGAGCCAGGCCTTCATCAGTGTCTGACCTCACAAATGCGCTCCTGGAAGAATGGTCAAAAATTCCCATAAACACAGGAGAGTTGAAGCTGTTATAGCTGCAAAGGGTGGGCCGACATCATATTAAACCCTATGGATTAAGAATGGGATGTCACTCAAGTTCATATGCGTGTGAAGGCAGATGAGCGAATACTTTTGGCAATATAGTGTATCTTGTGTTCATGCTGTCTGCAATCAAATAAAAGTCAAAGTAAATGTAAGAAACACTGTGTTTTTATTTTATTTGCATTTTCCATACTGTCCCAACTTTTTCTGATTTGGGGATGTATTTAAACACTAACTGCTGAAACTGGACAGTGATCAGATTATTCATCAAAACACGCAGCATCTAAAGAGACACGTTACGTTTACCAAAGACATCAACACAACGCCGCCTTCCCTTTTTTTTTCACACAGATGCCCAATATTTAGCCGACATATCAAGGCCGGCACGTTAAACAACTCGTCACTTTTGGCTCATATTCTGCATTTCATCCCGAATCGGAATCATTTTGGGGGCCTGTCAAGGCTCGGCTCTGGTGAAGGGAAGAAAAGGAGGTCAGGATGTGCTGGAAGGGATGAGGGCCAGCTGCTCCAGGATCTCACCTACATTCAGCTCGTCTTGCTTCACACGGCCAAATAATAGTGCAACATTGCCCTGAAGCATGACCGATGAGCTGACCGCTTCTTTATTTCACTTATTGTGGTTGACACGTATGAACTGAGATCTGACGTGGAAATTCTGTAGGGTTTTACCAACATTTTGCAATATGATCACATTTTTAGGACAGTAGTGGGCAATGCGGTGAAAGTAGCAAACTCAAAGTATAAGATTATATCCATGTATACATTTATGAAGGTTCTTCAAAAAGTTTTCACACTTTTTTTAAACTTTATTTATTAAGAATTTTAAAAACAAATTACATAATTCCATCACTTTTCTACATCATCAACTTCCAATGCATTTTTCCAGCGTCGTACCAACTTTTTTATGCCATCAGCAAAAACTGTTTTTGGTTGAGCTCGTAGCCACTGATGCAGCGCTGCTTTCACATCATCATTGAATGAAAATCTTCTTCCCCTTAAAGCTTCTTTGAGCATCCAAAAAGATGGAAATCAGATAGTGCTAAATCCGGACTATAAGCGTCTCTCAGACACGACCAATTACTACTCCTCCTTCACTGCCCTCACCGTTTATAACCAAAATATAAACGTGCGGAAACTTTTTGAAGATCCCTCGTACATTAACATTTTTGGCATTAATTATACAGTAATAATATTAACATAGTATTAACATAATACAGTCAGTAATTGTAGAACTACAAAGTGCTTCTATATGGTAAGTGGAGCTGATAAAATGGACAGTGAGTGTAGAAACAAGAAGGTTGTCATAATGTTATGCCTGATCGGTATTGTCTAAGCAATTGAAGGTTTAGGGCCTTGCTTAAGGGCCCAACAGTGGCAGTGGTGGAGCTTAAACCAGCACCTTTTGATTACTAGTCTAGTTTCTTAACCACTAGGCTACAACTGCCTTACTAGTATATACACTAGGTGGCCAAAAGTATTTGGACACCCTATATGAGTTTAAGTGTTTCAGCCTCATAAACTAACAGAAGTGCCTTAAATAACAGTTTTTAATCAACTAAACCCACAATAACACAAACATTCCACCGGGCTTCTTAAACAGCATAACATACTCTGATCAGCTATAACATTAAAACCACCTCCTTGTTTCATACCAGCACAACACACACTAACACACCACCACCATGTCAGTGTCACTGCAGTGCTGAGAATCATCCACCACCCAAATAATACCTGCTCTATAGTGGTCCTGTGGGGGTCCTGACCATTGAAGAACAGGGTGAAAGCAGGCTAAAAAGGTATGTAGAGATAGATGGACTACAGTCAGTAATTGTAGAACTACAAAGTGCTTCTATATGGTGAGTGGAGCTGATAACATGGACAGTGAGAGTAGAAACAAGGAGGTGGTTTTAATGTTGTGCCTGTCTGGTGTATACAGTACATGTTAAATCCACACGTCAGTAGAGAATATCCAGCACTAATTATAATGCCACTGAAAGTCAGCAGGGCATGGTATGAGTCAGTAATCTGACTGGTTTGTGGTCTGTGTGGCTTCAGGGTGGCGTGTGGTTCAGTAATTCCGGTGCTTTGCGGTCCACGTGGCTTCAGGGCAGCATGTGATTAGAAGCCGTCAGCAGCCGGAGTGACCCGGTTCAGCCGAGCGTACAGCCGACACGACCTGCTATTGTTAAAGCTTGTCAACATATTCACTCCAATTCCCCACAGTCATTTACAGCCCAATTACTGCCCAGCTAGAAAAGCCAAAGGGGGGGAGAGGGAAGCATGCTAATTGAAAAACAATTGGCATTTTACATGCATTAATTAAAAGCCCTTAGTATATATCAGACAGCGCCTGAAGCTCTGGATTTTTTTCTCTTTGTGAAAATAAAACATGAACATGCTTATTTGTCGTTGACCTTTAAGCCTGAAGTTACACACAAACACGTTGGCATTTCTTTTTAAGGCTTGATTACATTTTTTTCTCATTACAGTTACGAAGTATATTATAATAAGAATGTTACCCACAGTTCCTCATTCCCGTACCGTTAAGAATGAGCATGACGGCACAGCCTGCGGATCATCACTCTAGCAACACGTCTAATCGGATCTGACGTCGGATGAAGCATATTTTGGAGGACCAAAACGGTGCAAGATGAAACAGGTTTCAGGGTTTCATCCTTGTCAGAATGTATTGATTTCTGTGATGATATGGAACAGCTGATGTCTGTGTTAGACGGTGATCAGGAGGAGGAGGAGGAGGAGGATGGGTGTAAAGCATCTGCCCTTACTGACACGCCTTTAACGATACACTACAGGCATGATTAAATGCATCATCACTACATGAACACACGTCCAGTGCAGCAGGTGCAGGACTGAGGCAGTTCAGTATAGACGGTGGATGACGGACAGGTTAACAGACACATAGACAAGAAATCAATCTTAATTAAATCAAGAACAATTAAATTGTTGTTTTCAGTGCTTTGACTACAATTACACTATATTGCCAAAAGTATGCACTCACCCATCCAAATCATTGAATTCAGGGGTTTCAATCACTTCCATGACCACAGGTGTATAAAACCAAGCACCTGGAGCTTCATGGAATGGGTTTCCATGGTCGAGCAGCTGCATCCAAGCCTTACATCACCAAACACAATGCAAAGCATCGGATGCAGTGGTGTAAAGCACGCCGCCACTGGACTCTAGAGCAGTGGAGACGTGTTCTCTGGAGTGACGAATCATGCTTCTCAGTCTGGCAATCCGATGGACGAGTCTGGGTTTGGCGGTTGCCAGGAGAACGGTACTTGTCTGACTGTGTTGTCCCAAGTGTAAAGTTTGGTGGAGGGGGGATTACTAGTGAAAGGAACTCTTAATGCTTCAGCATACCAAGAGATTTTGGACAATTTTATGCTCCCAACTTTGTGGGGAACAGTTTGGGGATGGCCCCTTCCTGTTCCAACATGACTGCACACCAGTGCACAGAGCAAGGTCCATAAAGACGTGGATGAGCGAGTTTGGTGTGGAAGAACTTGACTGGCCTGCACAGAGTCCTGACTTCAACCCGATAGAACACCTTTGGGATGAATTAGAGCGGAGACTGAGAGCCAGGACTTCTCGTCCAACATAAGTGTCTGACCTCACAAATGCGCTTCTGGAAGAATGGTCAAAAATTCCCATAAACACACTCCTAAACCTTGTGGAAAGCCTTCCCAGGAGAGTTGAAGCTGTTATAGCTGCAAAGGGTGGGCCAACATAATATTAAACCCTATGGATTAAGAATGGGACTTCACTCAAGTTCATATGCGTGTGAAGGCAGACTAGCAAATACTTTTGGCAATATAGTGTATTTTTGTCACTTAAAATGTACTATTGTGTTTTTTTTGTTTCAGGTCCAAGCCAGAATGTGAAAGGTAAAGGGTTGAGCGCAGGGTTAGCAACCCAGCCTTGTTAAAATACCTTGCTATGGAAGCAACAAGGAAACTTCCGGCGACAGACCAGTGCTCAACCCAGTGGATCTGGCTCAGCTTCTAATCATGGGCCAGAGGAAGCTACAGCCATCTGATGAACCTTTGGTAAACTTTGGTTACATTCATGACAGGACAGGTAGTTACTGGTTACACAAGATTCATCAGTTCAAGTCAAACAATCATGGACAAATTTGTACCTCTGTAGTGTGGGAGGAAACTGGAGCTTGCAGAGGAAACCCACACTATTGGAGAACATGCAAACTCTACACAGAAATGACCCAGATCGCTCCACCTGGGACTCAAACCCAGGACCTTCTTGCTGTGAGGCGACAGTGCTACCCACCGAGCCACCGTGCCACCCCAGGCATCTAGATACAGACATGATGTGCTTGTTATGGCTATGCTTGTGAAAGTGTTGCTTGGCATCCTGTCCTAAGCGTGTTAGTGCTTTGGCCCCAGTGATTCCGGAGAAACAGGACCCACTCTGATCCTGACCAGGCTAAAGTGGAAATGAAACGCTTGATCTTTATCAGGTTCATGGTGGTCTAGTAAAATTGGGACGCTGGCAGGGATACAAGATGCAATTCATAACACACTCATCCATTCACTTACTTACACCTGGGGGGAATTTAAAGTAGCCAAGTGGTTAATAAATGAATGAATGACATAATGGATGAATGTTTACTGGGTTAGTTAAGGGACTACAAGAACTATTCGGGCAGCACAGTGGCTAAGTGGGTAGCACTGTCTCCTCACAGCAAGAAGGTCCTGGGTTTGATCCCCAGGTGGGGCGATCCAGGTCCTTTCTGTGTGGAGTTTGCATGTTCTGCGTGGGTTTCCTCCGGGTGCTCCGGTTTCCTCCCACGGTCCATGGACAAGAGAGGTGAACTGGAGAGACTAAATTGTCCATGACTGTGTTTGATATTTACATTTACATTTCCATTTTTGGCATTTAGCAGACGCTTTTAAACAAAGTGACATACAGTACTGTTACAGTATACAATCTGAGCATTTGAGGGCCTTGCTCAAGGGCCCAACAGCAGTAACCTGGTAGCTGTGAGGCTTAAACCAGCGACCTTCTAATTACTAGTCCAGTACCTTAACCACTAGGCTACAGTAAACCAGAATCTCCTTATATTAATGATATAAACTTGTGAACTGATGAACCTTGTGTAATGAGTAACTACCGTTCCTGTCATGAATGTAACCAAAGTGTAAAACATGACGTTAAAATCCTAATAAAACAAACAAACAAACAAACAAGAACTATTTGCTTTTGCTAGACTATAAACTGTCCAAATATTTTATGCCAGAATCTCCTTATATTAATCATAAAACTATAAAACAGAAATACACACATCTACAGAGCTCTTACATGCATGTTGAATCATCATGCTTTCTTTAGTGGGGGTGGGTGAGGTGTGTGGAGGGTGTACGGGGGCAGGAGATGGGCAGTAAAAAGAAAAAAAGAGAAAGGAGAAAAAAAACAGCGAGTGGCCGACTGCGAAGGTGATGAATTTCTCTGTGCCACAATCAGTGCACCTGGGTTTTCTTTGGTGAATCCAGAGGTAAATAATTGATGCGGAGATAAAAGCGTTAGCGCAGAGGAGTAAGACAGTCAGACAGACGAGAAGGGGGAGAAAGCCAGACCACATAACCCCCGCACCCTCCCTAAAGAAATCCCTGATCTGATGCCCACTGCCTCCCAACCCTATGCTCCCATACGCCCCCTTGTGCCCCCTGAGCACAGCCCCTTTGGTGTACGGTGGCCCCCAAATGCTCTTGAAGTGCAAATCCGTGTTCGGACTTGTTGGCAGGCACTGTCAGCATGCGTTCCTGTTGTCAGTGGTGATCGAGCGCACCGGGAGTGTCGCCGGATCACTGACACGCCGCTGACACTGCCCAACCACATAATGGAAACCTATTGATTTTTTTTTTTTTTTTCACAGTCTCAATCTCTCTTTTCCTGTCCCAGGATGACCGGTGAAAGTAAAGGTGCATTCAACAGTCCTGATCTTGAGGTCAGTCCTGCCACATTACAGGTGCAGAAAAACAGAGACAAGACCCAACTCTGAAAAAGAGGACAGGGGGGAATGAGAGACAGAATGACCGTCAATCACTGGTCTTTTAGTGTTGATGTCCACCTGAGGACTGGATGATACAACAAGAGCATGATAGTTAACAAAAACTACACTGAATAATAAACTGCATTTGAATTTGCTTAATTATTATTTATTTACTTTTATTTTAATGTCATGTTTTAAACTTTGGTTACGTTTATGACAGAAACGGTAGCTACACAAGTTTAAAGTCAATCACAGTCATGGACAATTTTGTATCTCCAGTTCACCTCACTTGCACGTCTTTGGACTGTAGGAGGAAACCGGAGCTCCCGGAGGAAACCCACTCTTCTAAGGAGGCTTCTCACTTTAAAGTATAGCTGTGGGAATTTGTGCCCATTTAGTCAAAAGAGTGTTTGTATTTGTATGGCTGGGAACTGACGTTGGTCAAGAAAACCTCAGTTGATGTTCCGGTTAATTCCAAAGCTGAGGTCAGGACTCTGTGCTTTTCTGTGATTTTCTTCATGTCTTTATAGAGCTTTGCTTTGTGCGCAGGGGCGCAGTCATGCTGGAACAGAAAAGGGCCTTCCCTAAATTGTTGCTGCAAAGTTGGAAACAAAATTTCCTTTATATAATTGATTTATTACACCTGTTAGCAACTGTTGTGGCTGAAACACATCAATTCAGTAATTAGAAAATACTTTTGACCACATATTGTATTAAGCTGTATTTGTTTTTAACACTTGATCATTTACTAAATTACATCAGTCTTATTTAAACTGTGTGATAATCAGCCCGATTTTGCCACGTGTCATGCTCACCATCACCAATATCAGTGCTTCTGTATCCAGACAGTCCACGTCTGGCACCACCTCTGATTAAATATTAAGAACGTGTTTATGCACTGCAGGGCATTTCTAATTACCGCCTCAGGATATGTTATTAATACCAAACATCTTTGCCAATCTGGAGGTTTTGATTAACAAATAAAACACCGCGATTAAAGGCGAGCACATAGCTGCTGCTCGATCATTTCGCGATGCCAAATCATTACCCTCTGTGTTCACATTAAACACGCTCTGTCGGCCATGCTCGGCCCCGAACACGGACCAGATCCAACACGTCCATAAACTTTTAATAGAGGAATCTCCAGAGATCCAGCCTCTTTGATTCACTGCTTAATGATAATCGGGTGCTGGTGCCAGATGGCTGGTGTGGATCTTACACTAGATACATGATTCTTTATGTTCTCGGCCTCCCCCTCCATCCAGACCCATTCATAATGCTGCCAATAGAATAAAGGAGGGAAAAAATACCATCCTGGTCACGGGTAGCTCAATCTCATTATAATCCCTCGTTTTTTATTCATTCGACCCCTTGGGGACGTCCCGCCTCGCTCGAGAGGCCCCTTTTGATTCGGCCACGAGCACCTAATGAAGTCACAGAGAGATACAATTACTTTCCGAAGCAGGGGCATTAATGTACTCTGAATTCCCTCTGGAGGAACGTGACGACTATTGGTTTGTACAGCTTTGATCGGCTGTCTGATCTCTGGCCGAGACGAACCGAGGGGTCACGCGGAGAGCCGCGCCGCAAGATGGAGATGATTACTGATTACATAACGCTGATGTGGCTTTTTCAGCAAAGGAACAAGAAAACATGTCAACACGAAGATACTACAATAGAACACACAAGGCTATGAGGCTATTTATTAATTCATTTAAAAGGTCTAATGACATGCACTAGGGTTGCCAGATATATAAGTTTTCTCTGTTGCACTAGGGACGGTAACCATTTATCTTGTTAGCATTGTTTAATAAAAGTAAGCTTCAATTGTGAATAGTTTGTTGTTTTATTGTAGGGTTGGACAAAATAAAAGAAACCACATAAAAAGGATGAATCTTTTCACTTATGATCACAATTACAAACTGCTGCATGTGAATTTTATAAAAATAGTCAATAATTACAGTAGCTTAGTGGTTAAGGTATTGAACTACAGACCCATTCCAAAAAATTTGAATATCATGGAAAAGTTGATTAATTTCCATAATTCCATTCCAAGAGTTAAACTTTCATAGATTATAGATTCAGGGCCCACAATTTAAACGATTTCAAGTATTTATTTGTTTATTTTTACATAATTTGGGCTTCCATCTCATAAAACCCACGAAAACAGGATTTCAAAAAATTAGAATACTGTGGAGAAATCAGCCCAAACTACTTCTCAGTTTTTGCAGAAAAAAAAGAAATTAGGATCACATCAAATCAATCAAAATATGGTACTTTCAAAACGATATGTCAATCTTCAATACTTGGTTGGGAATTCCTTTGCTTTAATCACTGCCTCGATGCGACGTGGCATTGAGGCAATCAGCCTGTGGCATTGTCTGGGAGTTATGAAAGCCCAGATTTCCTTGATGCTTGCTGTCAGCTCTTTGTTGTTGGGTCTGGTGGCCCTCATTTTCCTCTTGAGAATACCCCATAGATTCTCAATGGGGTTTAGGTCCGGCGAGTTGGCTGGCCAGTCAAGCACTGTGATGGCATGGGCATCAAACCAGGCTTTGGTGCTTCTGGCGGCATGGGCAGGGGCCAGGTCCTGCTGGAAGATGAAATCTGCATCTCCATACAGATCCTCAGCAGAAGGAATCATGAAGTCCTCTAAAACATTCAGGAAGACTGTTGCGGTGACCTTGGATTTAAGAAAGCAGAGTTTACCAACACCTGCACCAGACATTGCACCCCAAATCATGACTGACTGTGGATATTTCACACTGGACCTCAAGCAGTTTGGGCTCTGTTCCTCACCCGTCTTCCTCCAAACCCTTGGACCTTGATTCCCGAATGAAACGCACACTTATCTTTCATCGGAAAAGAGGACCTTGGACCACTGGCCAATGGTCCAGCCCTTCTTCTCCTTGGCCCAGTTGAGACGCTTCCTACGTTGGCTCAGGTTCAGAAGTGGCTTGACCCGAGGAACCCGACAGTTGTAGCCCATCTCCCGGATGCGTCTGAATGTGGTGGTTTTTGAAGCTGTGACTCCTGCCTCATTCCACTCTTTCTGGATCTCTGCCAGATTCTTGAATCTTCTCTTTTTGATAATCCGCTGAAGCCCACGGTCATCTCTTTTGCTGGTGCATCTTCTCCTACCACATTTTGTCCTTTCACTAGACTTTCCATTGATATGCTTGGACACAGCACTCTGTGAACAGCCAGCCTCCTTAGCTATGAACTTTTGTGGCTTACCCATCCTATGGAGGGTATCAATGATGGTCTGCTGGCCAGTTGTTAGGTCTGCAGTCTTCCTCATATTGAACCGAACTGAGACAATTGAACCGAACTGAAGCAATTTAATGACACCTGGGGAAACCTGTGCAGGTGCTTTGAGCTTAGTAGGTGATTAGTGTGTCACACTCAGTTTAAAACATTCATGCCCTGCAAAATTTGGGCTGATTTCTCCACAGTATTCTAATTTTTTGAAATCCTGTTTTCGTGGGGTTTTATGAGCTGGAAGCCCAAATTATGTAAAAATAAACAAATAAATACTTGAAATCGTTTAAATTGTGGGCCTGAATCTATAATCTATGAAAGTTTAACTCTTGGAATGGAATTATGGAAATAAATCAACTTTTCCATGATATTCTAATTTTTTGGAATGGGACTGTGATGATCACAGGGTCACTGTTCAAGCCCCATCACCATAACTTGCATGATGCTATACACTGATCAGCGATAACATTAAAACCACCTCCTTGTTTCTACACTCACTGTCCATTTTATCAGCTCCACTTACCGTATAGAAGCACTTTGTAGTTCTACAATTACTGACTGTAGTCCATCTTTCTCTACATACTTTTTAACCTGCTTTCATGCTGTTCTTTAATGGTCAGGACCCCCACAGGACCACTACAGAGCAGGTATTATTTGGGTGGGGGATCATTCTCAGCACTGCAGTGACACTGACATGGTGGTGGTGTGTTAGTGTGTGTTTTGCTGGTATGAGTGGATCAGACACAGCAGCGCTGCTGGAGTTTTTTTTTTCACTGTCCACTCTGTTAGACACTCCTACCTAGTTGGTTCAACTTGTAGATGTAAAGTCAGAGACAATCGCTCATCTATTGCTGCTGTTTGAGTTGGTCATCTTCTAGACCTTCATCAGTGTTCAAAGGACGCTGCCCACGGGGTGCTGTTGGCTGGATATTTTTGGTTGGTGGACTATTCTCAGTCCAGCAGTGACAGTGATGTGTGAGACAAGAAGCAACTTGCTTCCACAAGTTCCTAAAAAAAATTGCCAACACCCACTGCGACCCTGACCAGGATGTGCTGATGTTTGCTAATAAAAGTAAAAACGACATCTGTGCTACAAGAAGAATATAAAATAAAACTTTTAAAGATCTAACCTTTTATATTTAAATGTCACCGTTTATTAAATCTTTTGACAAATTCAATTCAAATGCATTAAATTCACAACTGTATGACAAACCCTTTATTCCAGCCTTATAATGACGCACATACAGTGTATCACAAAAGTGAGTACACCCCTCACATTTCTGCAGATATTTAAGTATATCTTTTCATGGGACAACACTGACAAAATGACACTTTGACACAATGAAAAGTAGTCTGTGTGCAGCTTATATAACAGTGTAAATTTATTCTTCCCTCAAAATAACTCAATATACAGCCATTAATGTCTAAACCACCGGCAACAAAAGTGAGTACACCCCTTAGTGAAAGTTCCTGAAGTGTCAATATTTTGTGTGGCCACCATTATTTCCCAGAACTGCCTTAACTCTCCTGGGCATGGAGTTTACCAGAGCTTCACAGGTTGCCACTGGAATGCTTTTCCACTCCTCCATGACGACATCACGGAGCTGGCGGATATTCGAGACTTTGCGCTCCTCCACCTTCCGCTTGAGGATGCCCCAAAGATGTTCTATTGGGTTTAGGTCTGGAGACATGCTTGGCCAGTCCATCACCTTTACCCTCAGCCTCTTCAATAAAGCAGTGGTCGTCTTAGAGGTGTGTTTGGGGTCATTATCATGCTGGAACACTGCCCTGCGACCCAGTTTCCGGAGGGAGGGGATCATGCTCTGCATCAGTATTTCACGGTACATATTGGAGTTCATGTGTCCCTCAATTAAATGTAACTCCCCAACACCTGCTGCACTCATGCAGCCCCAGACCATGGCATTCCCACCACCATGCTTGACTGTAGGCATGACACACTTATCTTTGTACTCCTCACCTGATTGCCGCCACACATGCTTGAGACCATCTGAACCAAACAAATTAATCTTGGTCTCATCAGACCATAGGACATGGTTCCAGTAATCCATGTCCTTTGTTGACATGTCTTCAGCAAACTGTTTGTGGGCTTTCTTGTGTAGAGACTTCAGAAGAGGCTTCCTTCTGGGGTGACAGCCATGCAGACCAATTTGATGTAGTGTGCGGCGTATGGTCTGAGCACTGACAGGCTGACCCCCCACCTTTTCAATCTCTGCAGCAATGCTGACAGCACTCCTGCACCTATCTTTCAAAGACAGCAGTTGGATGTGACGCTGAGCACGTGCACTCAGCTTCTTTGGACGACCAACGCAAGGTCTGTTCTGAGTGGACCCTGCTCTTTTAAAACGCTGGATGATCTTGGCCACTGTGCTGCAGCTCAGTTTCAGGGTGTTGGCATCTTCTTGTAGCCTTGGCCATCTTCATGTAGCGCAACAATTCGTCTTTTAAGATCCTCAGAGAGTTCTTTGCCATGAGGTGCCATGTTGGAACTTTCAGTGACCAGTATGAGAGAGTGTGAGAGCTGTACTACTAAATTGAACACACCTGCTCCCTATGCACACCTGAGACCTAGTAACACTAACGAGTCACATGACATTTTGGAGGGAAAATGACAAGCAGTGCTCAATTTGGACATTTAGGGGTGTAGTCTCTTAGAGGTGTACTCACTTTTGTTGCCGGTGGTTTAGACATTAATGGCTGTATATTGAGTTATTTTGAGGGAAGAATAAATTTACACTGTTATATAAGCTGCACACAGACTACTTTTCATTGTGTCAAAGTGTCATTTTGTCAGTGTTGTCCCATGAAAAGATATACTTAAATATCTGCAGAAATGTGAGGGGTGTACTCACTTTTGTGATACACTGTACATGGTACAAATCAGACATGATGTACAATGGTGTGCAGGGCTAATTTCCCCAACTCCAATTGCCTCTGTTACTTGGTGTCCAAATACTTTTGGCCATAAAGTGTAGATCAATCTTAAAATTGGAAAAACTAATAAGATTTATGTCAAAGCCTCTACAAAAGGAAAAAAATACCCCTAACCAATGAAAGTATCAGTACATGTCGACACTTGCTAAAACATCTGGGTGATCCCCAAACTGTTTAAAAATGTTATATGGACAGAAAAATCAACCTTGTTTAAAATACAGCATTTACTGTAAGAACATTATAGTGACTAAATACAGATGTGGCAGTGAGATGATGGGGAGGAACAGTGGATTCCACTCTCTTACCAAACATTCTTGAGAAGAACCTGGAAGATCATCTGTTCATGAGCTAAAGCCAATGTGTAACTGGGTTATACAGCAAAACAAGGACTGACAGTTGAACATGTAAAGGATGCTGGTTCAAGCCCCACATCTGCCAGGTTGCCAATGCTGGGTCCTTGAGCAAGGCCCTTAACTCTCAATTGCTTGGATTGTATAAGAGCTTTTTACCCAATTTTCCTCCCAATCTAAGCGTATCCAATTACCTGATTGCATCACGCTTCCTCTCTACTGATGCTGATCCCCGCTGCTGATTGAGGAGAGCGAGACTCACACACGCCCCCTCCAACACGTGTGCAGTCATCAACCAGCCAGCAGAGGTCGTAATTGCATCAGTTATGAGGTCCCTATCCGGCTTCTTACCCTGTACAAACAACAAGCCAATCATTGTTCATATAGCCGCCCCAGTCCAGCCGGATGGCAAGAGCAGAGTTTCGAACGATGAGTTTGAAATGTCAGCTCTGGTGTGCCAGCGTGTTTTACCGCTGCGCCACCTGAGCAGCCAGATCACAATTTTATGTCGCTTTGGATCTGAAAAAAACCTGCTAAATTTGTAAGATTAAAAAATTTAAAGTGATTTAAACTCAGAAAGTCTGTGGTGAGACCAAAACCAGCAGTTCAAGCCCAAAAATCTAGTAAAAAGTACTACAAAAAAATGTGAAAGGCTAATATTAAATTGAAGAATGTGATTAGTTGCAATAATTGTGTAAAACAAACATTTTACAATGTTTTTGTTTAATATGGACTGTTGTATGCAATAACAAATAAGCAATTACAGACAATTATAAAAGAAATTTATTTTTTTCACAGCACTGTAAATTGTACAGTTACCTGCAGGTAACAGGTTCAGAGTTGCCAGATAAGTTTTCACTTCTTTAATTATTTATTTATAATTATGTATTAATTGTTGCATTTCTGCCTTCTTTCTCACAATCAGGAAATCAGACAGGGCCAGATTAAAATGTGCTCCATCCAGACACAGCCAACTGTGCCTGTTGGATGCCCAGGGGGTCGATAGCACATAGTACAACTTGAGCGCTCAAGATTGAGATCTAGCGATGGTGGGCTAGTGCATCAGACCTAAGCAGTGCGGTGCCACCTAAGCATCTGGTTTCCACTTTTAATAGTGGGTATTAACCACTATTACAATGAAGCAATAACAGGACAGTTAAAAGGACAGGATAGTTAGCATTCTAAAGCCTTTTTTTGGTTTGATTACAAGAAGGAAAAACATCTGATTGTAAGGGTTCTCACATGATCTGGCAACACTGGTCAAATGACTGGAACTGTTGGAAACAAAGTAAAATAATAACAAAAAACAATAATGATAATATTCTTTTAAAACTACTTTTTCTACTTCTACTTCCTACTGATTGATTTAAAGCATAAAATTGAATACAGTGATGTATTTTACCTTAAATTAAGAGAGTAAGATTTCATTAATGGTCATTCTTACTATTTTTTTCAGTGTTTTCCTGGTTGCATAAAAAAAGAATCATATAATCATTTCATATCGAAGGAATAGAGTCAGCAAGTGCAGCACTACAGGTGTAGATGAGATTTAAAAATAGATCTCCCTGCTTCTACTCTGAACAAACAGAACCTTAGAGGAGAATGTGCTTACTTTTACATGTGACATAAATGTCATGCCTTATCAGCCAAGAGAAAAAGTAAAAGAATAATGTAATAATATTAGAAAACCTGTCTTTCTATATATATATTTATCTATATATTGGTAGACATTTATCTGTTATATATACACTCACTGGCCACTTTATTAGAAATGTCTGTACACCTGCCTCAGTCAGTCATATGAGAGCAGCACAATGCTAAACATCACACAGAAATGTGGGTCAAAAGCTTCAGTAAATATTTACCAACATCAGAATATAATGTGTGTGATTGTGACCCTGGCGTAGCTGTTGGTGATGGTTCAAGCTTGATGATCTGATCATCTAGGATTTTTATGGTACTAACTGCTATTATGGAAGAACGGCCAGGCTGGTTTAAAACAACTGGAAGGCTACAGTAACTAATAAAGCACTCTTTAAAACAGTGAAGAGAGGAAAAAATCTCAGCACACCCCTCTGAACCCAACCGGGTTTCCTTCCACACAACCAAGAACACTTGGAACTTGGTACTGTGGGCACAGGTACAGCAGCACAATGCCGAACATCACACAGAAATGGGGGTCAAAAGCTTCAGTAAATATTTACCAACATCAGAATATAACGTGTGTGATTGTGACCCTGGCGTGGCTGTTGGTGATGGTTCGAGTTTGATGATCTGATCATCTGGGATTTTTATGGTACTAACGGCTATTATGGAAGAACGGCCAGGCTGGTTTAAAATGACAGGAAGGCTAAAGTAACTCAAAGCACTTTTTATAACCGTAAAGAGGAGAAAAGCATCTCAGCCACACCTCTGAACCCCACTGGGTTTCCTTCCTTACAACCAAGAACACTTGGAACTCTTGGTACTGTGGGCACAGGTACTGGATCACTCCAACTAGACAATGAAAAATGCTTAAATATTTACATCAATATTTGGCATAAATAGGGCGCTCAGGTAGCGCAGTGGTAGCTGACATTTCGGACTCATCGGGTCGAATCTCAGCTCTGCTACCGGCAGGCTAGGCGCCTACACGAACAACAATTGGCTTGTTGTTCAAGGGACTGGTTCTGGAGGGGATTCCTTATAACTGATGCAGTTATGACCTCTGCTGTCTGTCTGTACACAAAGCTGATCCACATATGAACTCTCTTCGTTCAGGTGAAAAGATGCAGTCGGCTTCTGCACACGTGTCGGAGGGGGCGCGCGTTAGTCACGACTCTTCTTATTCAGAGTGGAGATCAACATCAACAGAGAGGAAGTGTAATGCAATCTGGTAATTGGATACGACCAGATTGGGAGGAAAATGTCAAAATACGGAGCTGTATCGGTGGTGTACTGGTTGGTGTGGAAGACGTTTCCCAACATGGAAAATCAAGCTTGGTTTTAATGCTACAGGCTAAATGAGTGGAGGTGCTGGCCGTGCTTCCCTTTATGGCCACATTTTACCCTCTTATAAGCAAAGTTTATGACAAACTGGTTCCATTAACGTGACGATAAGCTCAGTGTACTTCAATGGCTTCCCCAGTCACCAGATCTGAACCAATGAGAGCACCTTTGGGATGTAGAAAAGTGAGAACGTTTCCAACACCTTGAGAAATCCACACCAAACAACTGAAGCGGCTACACGAGCGAAAGTGGGTGAGCAAGTGGTACCCATTAGGGGTATGGTGTTCCTAATAAAGTGGCCGATGAGTGAATATGTAACATAATTTTTGTTTAATTTTTTACTTTTACATTTGTACAGTTGTAAATAAACGTCTTTATACACAGTTCATGTGCAGAAGAGGTGTCAAGTGAATAAAAAGGGTGTGTAAACGTGGTCATTGGCCCTGAGTGATGCGGTCCGGAGCGCTCTGCTCCTCACGCACAGGGGGAACGGCGGGTAGAGCTGGTATCTCCACCATGGGTGCGCCCGTGCCGCTGTGCATGAGGTGTCTCTGCAAGTGCTTCACCCAGTCCTCCTGTACATGCTGCGGCCCCTCGAACACCAAATCGCAAAACCTACAGAGATAGAGACAGGTAGATGCAAAGAGAGCAGAGAGACAGGAAGAGTAAAGTGACATTGTGAAGAGAAAAAGAGGAAAGTGGGTGAAGGGGGGACCTATTTAGTTATTAGGATTTTACCATCATGTTTTACACTTTGGTCACATTCATGACAGGAACGGTAGTTACTCATTACACAAGATTCACCAGTTTAAGTTTAATGTTAAACACGGTCACAGATCATTTTGTATCTCCAGTTCACCGCACGTCTTTGTATTGTGGGAGGAAACCGGAGCCCCCGGAGGAAACCCACACAGACACAGGTAGAACATGCAAACTGCACACAGAAAGGACCCGGACCGCTCCACCTGGGAATCAAACCCAGAACCTTCTTAATGTGAGGCAACAGTGCTACCCACTGAGCCACCGTGCTGCCCAGGAACCGTGATGAACAGAACCGTTTGAATAAAATGTGAACCAAACCTATTGGACCATGTTAATAATAACCATCAAATTGACTGGACCAGCAGGATCATGCTGACACAGGCAATGATAATGTTGGCAGCACCATTGCCTGGTGGCATTCGGTGGCATTGGCAATCAGTAGGAAAATGCTAATAGAAGTATGGCTGCAGTTGGCAACACTGCAGAGGGGTGGCATTGTGGGTTTACAGACCGTGCGTTTGGTAGCCAAAGTCTGATTAGAACTTACCGGACTTTGGTAATCTGGCAATAGCCACTGAAAGAACTAAGATCTTACTGTGGGGTAAGAGTGCTACCCACCGAGCCACTGTGCCACCTAGGACGGACCAATTTACATTTTCGGCATTTAGCAGACCCTTTCATCCAAAGCGACTTACAATACTGTGACAGTATATTGTCTAAGCAACTGATGGTTAAGTGCCTTCCTGAAGGGCCCAACAGCAGAGGGGTATCCTTCACCAACCTAGCAGTGGTGGGGCTTTTGATTGCTAGTCCAGTACCTTAACCACTAGGCTACAACTGCCTACCTATCCAAAGGGACTGATGTAGGATAGGTAGACTGTTGGGTGGGTTGGAAGATGGGTCCAGAAATTAGGAAACACACACAGATAAACACTATATTGCCAAAAGTATTTGGACACCCAACCATGAGCTTGTTGGACAGATCTGCCGCTGCTGTTCAACTTGTAACCACTAAATGTTACCCCATGCACCTTTAACCTTTAGATGGTAGCATGTGTTGTGTCAACTGGAGCTTCTGCACGTCTGTGTTTGTGGTTTGGTTTGTGTGACGCTGCCACCCTGTGGATGACACGAACCTGCTAAAGTATGGCAAGGTACAACAAGTGTACAAAGACTCATAAAAATGATGGAGCCTCTACAGTACCTGCAGGGGAGGGTGTAGATCACTTCAGAGGTGGTGGGTTGAGTTTGGAACGTTTTTCTCTTTGGCCCTGATCTTGAGCGAGCTCGCTTCACACTGCAGTCATATGCTGAAAACACACACAGCCATTACAACCGGCAAAAACACAGATCCAACATTAAAATCAAACTACTGAAACATAACTGGACCACACTGCTGACCATCACGTTAAAGTTGATTGTATTTTTAAGAACTTTTTACAGTAGAAACAGATTACCTGAGAGTCGGGTGCAACAGTGACAAAAAAACAGGAGAAAAGAGACCCTCTTATGATATTCTTCCCTCTTCATCTCCTAATGTAGTCATTTCCAATTCCCCACTGCTGCTGCCTGCACAATCCCCAATCTGATCACCAGAGCTGGATCACCACACGTCCCCTCAGATACGTGTCCAATGTGTAGACGCTTCTCATCACATGCCAGCTTTAGGTTCCCAGAGTCATATCAAGTATGAAGAGGCACGCTAAGCTCTATTTGAACAACCACCCCCTCCCACACCACTACTTGTGCAGGCACCTCAACCAGTCCTGGACATCGCATACTGCCACATCAGTGTGAAGAGGCCCAGTCCAACCTTTCCTCCCTCAAACACGGCCAATCGTGACAGTGGACACTCGCTTTGTAGAGTTGGGAAAGACTGACTGCAGCCAATTCGTTACTCTGTACACTCTGCCAGCTCCCTGTACCTCATTATTCAAACAGAAGGGACCCTCAAAAGACTCCCACTGACCAGACATTGAGGTAATGGACCAGTCCTAAGTACTAAGGGCTCTGACCTGGAAATATCGAGGGCCTTATTGAGGTAATATTGAGGTATAGAAAAGTGTAAATAAAATACGTACTTGTTCCTTCCTCCAGGGCCAGTTTCTTCCTTCGGGCGTAAGCTCGGAGATGATTGGACAGACTGACACCGCTGTGGAAAGTTGCATTACAGTGGATACAGACTTTCTTATTTGGTTCCAATGTATCTGCAAGAAAAAAGGGCAAATGATGCAATTATTAGCAAAATATTAACATACAATCATGTACATACATTACATAATACCTGTTGTGTTATGTATTCAGTACAGGGTTCTTATTACATATAAAACTCTGCACTTTCTGACTCCTCACTATCTGGTTGAGCTTCTACATCAGTATGCATCATCCTGTACCTTACGATGGCAAACAGTAGGTCTTCCTGTTGTTCCAAGGTTTAAAATGACCACAAGAAGATGGTTGATCATTTCATGGAATAGCTCCCAAACTCTCTTCCCAATTGACATGTACTTAGTGTATGATTTACAGTGAGAAACAATTATAAGTACAAAAGACACTGTGTGAACACTTGATGAACTCTTAACACACAATAAATGCACACTCTCTACATGGTCATGTGCTTTCTTTATGTACAAGACCACATTTTGGAATGTATCTGTGGGACTTTGTGCCTATTTATTTAAATTTATCCCACTGTAAATGATGACACGCAGTCAAAAAAGGGAGCTCTGGAGACCTCTCCCATAACAATCACATCATTTTACTGCTGACGTTGAGCAGAAACACAGATAAATGGTTTTCGCCACTGAGGACAGAATTCAAATAAATAACTCGTCTTATTAAAGGTTATAAACAAGAAGAGATCACTTGCTGAATTTTCAGAGGAAATACTAAGAAAGAGGATTTAAAAATTGCTTTATAAAACGGATAGTTCCGGTCCTAAAATCTGATTGGCTGAGCCGTGTTCGAAGCCGTTGTAAAATCCCCGATAGACGCACACCTATGACCACCTCACATCATTCCATATTAATACGCCACTGAAAAGAAAAAGTGAATGTTATGTTTACCCTCATGTTGCCTAGCAACACTGTTAACGAACTACCTGGGGTCGCGGAAGAATGCTTTTTGTAAGTGTTTTTGTAAATAAAAACATTTATAAATTGAACATTGTTGTATTTTATTATATTTTATGTTGACCGCCGTTCTATAAAGGCAATAAGCCACTCGAGACCGTGCGTTACTGCTATGATTTTATCACGGGGAAAGACGTTTTAGGCAAAACAACCTTCCCTGTGATAAAATCGCAGTAACGCACGGTCTCTCGTGGCTTATTGCTTTAACATAAGATCTATAAAACTGGTAGCTACGAAAGATGAAAGGGAAGTGGCTGCCCAAAAACTGTGTGTAGCTATGACAGCACAGCGCAAATTCAAGACAAACCTCAGACCCATCGCTCAACATCAAATTTCTAGGGAAACTGGAGTTAGCCAATGTTTAGTCTGAATGATGCATCATGACCTGGTGCTGCAACAGTGAAAGAATTGTAGAAATTGATCAACATTATGAGCAACGGTACAGAGGTCGCTTTTTTAACTCAGTGTAAAAGACTGGCGTACAGCATGTAAAGATCCGATCTACGTATCAGTACAGACATGTAGGATCTTTAAATACTCTGTGTGTGTGTGTGTGTGTGTGTGTGTGTGTGTGTGTGTGTGTGCGCGTGTGTGCATAAGGGCACTGTACAGAGCACTCCAGCAGCTTGAGTGTAATAAACTGTGATTCCCTCGTGTCTTCGCCCTCTCACTCCATCTGTTATCAAATCCATCTTTACACTCACGTCTGCATTGTTGAGAATAATATTTATCAAATTACAATCCGTGCTGTTTGTTTCTGACAGGGAGAGAATGAACATGCTCAGCAAACCATTTTACCCCCGCTGAGACGTGACGGTACGAGCAAAAACCTCTCAGAAAACGAGACAAATCATCAGAACATTTTCACCTCATGATCGCTGTAACGTTTATCTCATTATCCTGATTGGGGTCATGGTGGGTTCAGAACCACCCCGAATCAGTGGGCACAAAGTAAACACACATTCTGAAAAAAAACCTGGGGTTGGTAAGGCTTTCTACAATATTTGGAGCACGTCTGTAGGAATTTGTACCCATTCAGTCCAGAGCAGTTGTGAGGTTGGACACTGATGGTACATGAGAACATTTTTTGGAATGAATGCAGATTGTGAGCCAGAGTTTAAGTTGGGTTGAGGTCAGAGTACATACATACACACACCCAGTCACGTATAGGGCAATTAACCTGACCATGTTTTTTTGGACTGTGGGAGGAAACCGGAGCACCCGGAGGAAACCCACACAGACATGGGGAGAACATGCAAACTCCACACAGAAAGGACCCGGTCCCACCTAGAGATCAAACCCAGGACCTTCTTGCTGTGAGGTGACAGTCCTACCCATCCTCACCAAGATCAAAGTCTGAATATCAGTGGTGCTATCTGCCGACCGGACGCCTATACAGACACGATTGGCTATGTCAGGGGTGGTTTGCTGAGGCACTGAGATGTATTGGCACCCTGTCCAAGGTGTGTTCATGTCAGTTCATGAAACTGTCTATGATTCTGGATCGAACCCAGGACCTTCTTGCTGTGAGGAGACAGTGCTACCCACCGAGCCAACGTGCAGTTAAGGTACATAACTAGTTATTAAAAGGTTCCTGGATCAAGCCACATCACTGCCAGGTTGGGCCCCTAAGCAAGGCCCTCAGCTCTCAATATGTTCACAACTGTAAGTAGCTTCAGATAAAAGTGTCTAAATGCTGTAAATATGACCTAAGCCAGAACAGTGAGTCTGGACCACAACAGTCTAAGATACCAAGATACAGCAGGAGCCAACAAGGGTACAAATAGATCTGAATTAGATTCAAATTCTTACTAACATTTTTCCTGCTAAATGCCAAGTTCACACTACACAGCTTTCCAAGTTATCAGGTCGCTGTACAGTTCTCACACTACACAACTGGATCTCTTGTAACCGAGAGTCTTTCAAGTCGGTGTGGTTTTCACACTACACGACTGATCGGTGATAGGGGGTTTCACACTACACCATCTATCACCAACTGGAATCGCAGGCGAGCTTCTCTGGTCTCCCAAACTACGTTTTGTCACGAAAACAAACGCGAGAAGTGACGAGGGGTTTAATGATACCACGTCCAAAAATGCACAGCAACAAGTAGCGAGCGATCAAAGTTTGTGCACTGATGTGCAGCGTAAAATCAGGGAGGAAAAATAAATGAATGAGTGGATTTGGCAACGCGAACAGCATGGATTGTTCTATAGTGAATTGGAGGTTAAATATTTTTTGCTATGCAGCATGGGTATTATGTTTTGTAGAGAACAATAAGGTCAGAAATACTGCTGAACATGTGCGTGTGTTGATGTATTCTGATATAAATTATATTATGCCCCTGTCCCACCTTTTTACATCTCCTCATCAGTTTCCCCCCCCTCACACCGTATCTTGCATTCTCATTGGCTGTTCGACGCCGCACTCATTGCCAGTCGGGCAACTCAGATCCAGATATTTGACGAGCTAGAAATCTCTCTTCGGTCGCCGAGCACTCGGAGTTGTTGAGTAGTTCAACACATAGCGATTGAGAGCCGAGTTTCGATCGCCGAAATCAAGTAGTGTGAACCAGGCATAATTCGACTAAAACTTTCATTAGGACAGACACAAAACAAAGGTGTGTAAACATCACATCAGAAAAACGCTCACTGCTCCGACATTTGAATTTCAAAGCTGTGTCGGATGAAACTTGTTCTTTTAATTTGTTCCACTCGTCTGGGCAAATGCTTTTGCTTTCTCTTCTCCATGTTGCTTCAATAAGTTCCATCTCCAGACTTCAAGCATGCTAGCGCAGCATCAGTTACTGGTGAAATGAGAGCTGTCTGTCGTACATATTTAATAGCAGAGTGGCTGAAGATGAAAGGTGAAAGAGGGGGAAAAAAAAAAAACTAAACAAAAAGAAACGGGTTTGTATTAAAATGCTCCAGCTGTAAATCTGGCAGATCAGTGCCGCCTTGTGTAATCCATTATTGGAGCCACTCACCATGACCGGAGAGCAAAACACCATCCGATTTACTGTTTCTCCTAATAATGATGAAGTGGAGAGATCTGGCTTACACATATATAAATATTATATATAACTAAATATTAGTCACATCACACCAGCCACCTGGATCAGATGTGCACGATCTGTAGCTACACCAAACTCTTAAGGAAAAACTTGAGGTTAAACCTCTCTCTCTCTACACGGAGAGATGAAAACCAAAATACCTTGTAACTCAACGTCCCCTAAACTTAAAATCTTTGAAACTTAATGTGCTTCATCGAGAAATTTGTACCCTTAAACTCAACGTGTTCAGTATGTTTTAAAAAAAATATATTTATGTAACTTCAAATTGCCATTAAACAGTCGCTTTGTTCCGCACTCGGCTTGAGCGGTGCAGTAAAACGTCATCAAAGTGTGCATACGAGACGAAACTGCATTTGTGTGAAATAACCATCAAATTCACTCTTAAAGCTCCACATGTATCTGTGTTTATCTGGATTTTTCTCAATGTTTCACTTTTAAACTTGTGTTATAGCTTAAGGTTCTGAGAACTTATAAGAATCAGCTTTTTTCAGTTTTTATATTATGTGTTATTTTCAGTGTATTAGTGTCAAAAACCCCATTATTTTACATTAGCCTAAAATATGCAAGTCTACAGGACCATGGAATGCATTAACAGGTTTCCCCATACATCCTTATGGAAAAAAAATACCTTGAAACTCAACACCACTCCCAGAACCAACTGATGTTAAGGTTTCAAGGTACCACAGTAGTCTAAAGCAGGGTTTTTCAAACTTTTTTTCAAGCAACCCACATTTTGTTCATGATTTTTACTGAGACCCAGGCAACACAAAAAAAAGAATCAAAACAAAAAACAAAATATACCTAATTAATAAAAATGGTGGCAATCTGGTCCCACTGTGGTTTACAAGATGTAACGTTAAGCCTCCAAAAAGGGCATTCATGTATAAGTTTATTTCGGGGTTTTTTTTTTTAATACTTGTTGAAATTAGTTTATTTCTTCTTATTATTTTTTGCTGGAACCTATCCGAGCTTTTCAATAGGAGCAAGGCACACAGTAACACCCTAGACGGAGCACCAGTCCATCGCAGGCCAGACACACACACTCAGCCATAGGGCAATTCAGTGTCTCCAATTAACCTGACTGTATGTTTTTGGACTGTGGGAGGAAACCATAGCTCCCGGACAGACTCCGCACAGAAAGGACATGGACCCAGGACCTTTTTGCTGTGAGGCGACTGCTACCCACCAAGCCACCCCCATTGTGAATAAAAATCAATAATATAAAATACAACTTTTTTCACTGTCTGTGCATCTGGCATAGAGGAACACAAGTGGCCTGCAGAGAGATCTAACCTTAATGCTACTAAAACTTTAGAGATGAACTAAAACATTAATTGCAAGCCAGCCATCTTGTCCAACATTTGTGCCTGACACTACAGATGCTTTTAGCCTGAGTTAACAAAATTCCCCACATACACACTCCAAGACCTTATAGCAGGGGTGGGCAATTACATTTTCCAAGGGGCCACATAAGAAACTGTTACTGTTTTGGGGAGCCGGACCAACAGGGTGAACTTCATTTTATTGTCTAATTTTTTAATGTTCTGATCTATCTATCTTAATCTATCTATCAATCTAGTTCTATCTATCTATTTATTTCTCTGTGTTTAGTACCGTAACGGCGATATAAACCCTAGATTTAAGTTGTTATCCTTAAACAGCGTTACACCTGACTTTTGAAGTTCATGTCTTGTTAAAACTCTATCGTCTCTGTCAGTCACGCTCAGTTCTGTTGGGCGACACATTACAGTGAAGCTGGATACACTCGTCTCAAACACACGTAAATCAAAACGCGGAAATTTAAAGTAATAGCGCTCCCATCAATATAAAAACAATCCTGTTAAATGCATGTGTGATGTACATTTATTTACGTCTGATTTTTAATTGCCCCTGACCTCATGCGGGCCGGTTGGGGATTGTGGCCCGCGGGCCGTACAATGCCCAGGTCTGCCTTATAAGGACTCTATATTCATTTACATGGTTTTGAAACGGGATACAGAACAAGCTTATGGACAGGTGTACACATACCTTTACAAGTTACAAGTGTGTTAAATTTGTGTCCAATGGGGCATTAATGTGAACCGTACACAGTGACTGACCGATTAAGGCTTTGCAGCAGTAACTAGCTGTTCCTCACCTTGGCTGCGTGATGGGTCCGGCTGCTCGGGGAGACTTTTGGAAGAAGCGGTTTTGAGTGAAGGAACCATAAACCGGGCTCTGGCAGTCTGGGACTGAACCGTGTCCTCCGGGTCCCGGTCAGGTTGCCGCTCCTTCAGCAGCTCTACCAAAGTACTTGAGGTTTCAGTGACCCCGTTGACCTTCTCCTCCGCGGTCTCATTCATCTCCTCATCCTCAGCGATCAGGTCGTCGCTGTAATGCTGAATCATCTCAGAGTCGTCAGTGGGTTCGTGAGACGGACCCTCGTTTTCGGCAAACTCGTTTTGCGAAATAAAAGGTCTGGAGAGGTAAAGGTTCGGCTCCAGGACCTGCAGCATGTTGCTGTGCTCATTCCGGTCCTGCAGCAGCTCTTTGAGGATGGACAGAGGAGACTTGCTGACACCCGTGATCGACTTCCCGAGGCGCTTTAGGTGACCCCGCACATGATTGGACAGGCCGGTTTTAGTGTCGAACCAGCCCAGACACAGGGGGCAGGTGTGCTCGGTTTGAGCTGCTGGCTTCTCTGTTGCTGCAGGAATAAAACACAACAATTAATGATTACAGATGAAGGAAAGGAATCTAAATCAATCCATGTATACTATATGACTAAAAGTATGTGGACACATCCTAATTATTGACTAAAGGTGTTTCAGCCACACCCATTAATTTTATACAATAAATTATATAGTTTGTGGCAAAAGTTTGAGAAAAGCCATGACTTGTGCCAGGAAACTGTTCCACCAGGCTTATTTAGAGCTCGTCATTAAACCTACCACTTTTTTATTCTTTTACTTACTTATTTACTTACCCCAATTTTCTCCCCTAATCTAGTCATGTCCAGTTACCCTGAATGTGTCCTCTATACTGATTTGACCCTTCACCGCTGACTGAGGACGCCTCTCAACTGACATACGCCCCCTCCGGCACGTACAGTCAGTACAGACTGCATTTTTCACCTGCACGAGTCGAGTTCATACACTGACGGGCACTGTGTATGGAGGGCCAGACCCCCATCAGCATTATTCCTCAGCCCTGTGCAGGTGCCATCATCAGTCACTTATTTACTTATTTATGTTTCTGGCTGCTCTCGTATTTAGGGGTCACCACAGTAGATCTGGCTTGCAAACTGGACATGGCACACCTTCCTGATGCAACCCTTTTATTCATCCGGGCTTGGGACCAGCACTCTGAGAGTGCACTGATGCACTACACTGGCTAAAAAAGTATTTGGACACTTGACCATGAGTTTGCTGGACGTCCCATTTTAAAAACAAATGCAAACGCATCTGTGTGATTTTTTTAATCGTCTTGTGAAAAGCTGTTATAGCTTAAAAGTATGTTTGTGGGAATTTGTGCCCTTTAAGACAAAAGAGCATTTGTATGTCAGGTTAAGAAAGCTTCAGTTGATGTTCCAGTTCATTCCAACCTGTTCAGTGGGGCTGAGGTCAAAGCTCTGTGCAGGACACTAGAGCTTCTTTAAATCGAGATTTTCTTCATGCCTTTATAGAGCTTGCTTTGTGCACAGGGGCATAGTCATGCTGAGACAGGAAAGGGCCTTCCCTAAAGCATTGTCATAAACTTGGAAGCACATTATATAAAATTACTTACTACACCTGTTTACGACTGTTGTGGCTAAAGCAGATTAATTAAGTAATTAGAAGGGGTGTCCCTATACTTTTGTCCACATAGTGTATGTCTCCCTAACGACTAAGTTTACGTAATGTCATGTGCCTCGTATTTGTGAGCCGAGCCTGGGATTCGAACCCATGGAACTCGGGCACTAATGTTACCAGAAACGTGGCTTAACATTATACCTAGGGATGTAACGATACACTCTTTCCCCACGATGCGATTCACGATACTGGGTTCCCGATTTTTAAACCACAATTGAAGACAAATTATGACAATTTCCTTTTATTGTTTCTTTTAAAAAAATAAAATAAAATACTGTATTTGTTCTTATATTTTATTTATCTAAACAATGAATGCCCTTTTATTTCTGAGGTAGGTACAAACTATGCAAAACAATTTTGAATTAAGCCCAATTTGGCTGAAAAACCCTGAATTTGGCAACCAGGCACATAGCGCCAGTGACGCCAACCAGGCAAGGTGTACAGTATAGCACCAGTGCCTTCTGCTGTTTAAAATGAATATCGATTCATTATACATGTCAAATCGATTTGAATCGTGGAATTTTTGAATCGGTTATTAACTGTCATGTGGTGAATCGTTACATCCCTAATTATACCACATGAAAAGTTTCTGTAAATACACGACTGATCAACACCATTTAACAGCATTCTTATTCTCATGTGTAAACAGTCACGTTTGTAGTGTTTTACACCCACTAGGCTGAATGTTGGGTACAGTGGCTCATTCTAGAAATTTTATAGTGAAAGTAAGTTTCACGTCACCTTTCTTTATTCGTTTGATGGTTGCCACTCTTCGGCGGACGCGAGGCTGCTGGTCCTGAGACGCTACCTGTTCGGGCGACAGCATGTGACGGGCCTCGTATCTCAGCCCCAATCTGTGCAGATGTCCTCTGATGTGATTGGATAATCCCACCCCTGAATCGAACACTGCTGGACAATACGGACAGCACTTCTGTTCCATTTCGAACATGGGGGGTATGGAGTAGCTGGTGTAAGAATCGCTCATGTCTTGGTATTCTGAATTGTCCTCACCTATTGAAGTTTCGATGTTCTCCTCTTTTACTACTAGAGTCCTGATCTCATCATCATATTCCGAGTTGTCGACGAAATCCGATTGCTCTGACGTGAAGTTGTCGTCGCCGACTCTGTGGAGCAAACGTCCCGGTTGGAGGACGTGTTCAGGGGTGTAGGGGGTTTGGTGATGTTCAATAGCATTGAGATCAGAATGGTCGGGATCGTCAGAATCGTAGTTGGCGCTGTGGAAAGGGTAGAACATTTTTCCTGAAGATGCTGGTTTAGGTTTTGATGAGATCAGAAAGGTGTTCACAGGGGTGTTGCGAGAAGGGGTGGACATTTTTCTTTTTGAGGGGACTTTTCGACTTGGCGCTGCCACCACTTTGGGATTGTTAGTAAATTTAATACAACTCGACGACTCCATGTCAAAACTGGCACGACTGTTTGCGTCCCGTTCTTGACTGCCCTCTTCACCAATCGACAGATCCGTTGGCACGCCTTTTCTCTGTGCAGAGTAAGATAACTTACTTGGCATGTCACGTTGCAGAGAAGACGCTGACGGGTTGTTTGCCAAGCTGCTGAAGCTCCACTTGCGTACTGGTGAGTTCAAACCTTTACAGGTTTCTGGAGCACCATTGTCTGGAATATAAAGGTTTGAAAGTCCGTTGGACCTCATGGAGGACCCTGCTAAACCTTTTTTGTTCTGCAGCTCTTTGAGGAACTTTGGTTTTGGTGAGAAGTGTGCTTTATTTTGGCTTGTTAACCCACCGTGGCCTTGTGCCGACTGAAGTTCGTAATCGGAAAACGCCCGATCGTGGACGAGTTGCAGGTGCTCCCTGAAGATGCTCCGGCTCTTTGACGTGAATGTGCAGATTGGACAGAAATACATGCCAAAGGATGTTGCTAGCCTTCTTTGGCTTGGGTTGAGGTCAGACGTGCGTTGGTGTGCTTCCAGATCTGACTTGGTGGACGTTTCGTGATTGGGTTCTTCACGACTGTAACAAGATTCGTCCTCGTCCCGGTCAGGAGTTTCAGCGCCACCTGAGCAAGGTTGGTGACCGCTGGCTCCGTAATCACCCCGAGAGCCCTCGTGTCCTGATTCGTTCAGACTTTTAATCTCTTCCATCAACTTCTCCCGTCGTACCTGATGGATCAGCATGTGCTTCTGCAGGAAAGAGCGTTCACGGAACAAACGCCCACACTCTTTGCATATAAAGGGGTGCGCCAGGCTCTCTTGCCATTCTTGATGATGCAAGTCTAAATGATACATCATATGCCTGTGCAATTGCCTTTTCTCCTTGAAATTAGCATCACACTTTGTACACTGGAAGAACGACAGCTCAGACTCCGACTCAGTTTCCAGGCTCCTCTTTAATGCTGCAGGTTTGGCATCCACATGGGTATCGGATTCATCTTGCCCACCTACTTCGCCATCCGACATTATGCTTTTCTTGACACAGGAATCCTTTTGATGTGAGCCTGCACAGGCTTTCAAACTTTCATCAATTATGGAAGATCCTTCCATAAGAAAGGAGCCAGAATCACAATCAGAGTTGGCGTTACAACCGTTAACATTTCCATTGCTTGGTACCCGCTTCATGAGCATTTCCCGCTTCCTGGAAGGCTGCAGGCTGTCTATTTCTCTCTTTCTTTTCACCACTCGATCAAGCGCCCCGCCTTTTAACAGAAGGTACATGAACTTCTCCCGCAGACCCCTGTTTAGGCCTTCATAGTCATCGGAGGAACTCTCTGATGACTCCGAATTGCAATCAACATCCCATAAGGACGACGGCTCCACGCCGTTGCTCGTCCACAGCTGCCCGATTGATGCGTTATCTCCATCACCTTCCAACAAGGGAGTCTCGCAGCCGCTGTTGTCCGACTCTGATGAGGTCTGTGTGGATGGCGCGTTCGTAAAGTGCCCGTCTGGTTTTTGCCAAGTGTTTGATTGAAGCTCGCTGGGAGGCTCTAACACCTCGGGGTTGGTGTCTGTTCCAGGCAAAGGGGATGCATCTTTGTTGGGGACATGGGGTTCCTCTGAGGTACAGTGTGAAGCAGATCCATTAACAAGTGCTCCTGAAGGCAATGAATCGTCTGAGCAGGGGGCATCCAGGACACCGCCGCAGACAAATGGGTACGGCTGGGCTCCATTTAAAAGGCTTTGGTGAACATCCAAAGATTGGCACCGCTGTGGTCCCATACTGTTGTTGTCATCGCTGGAGGTGGTGGAGGTTGGAGAGGAAGTGTGAGAGCCTGACAGCTCCTGAGTGTAATCTTTAACAGATTCCACCTCCCTCTTTGCGCTGTTTTTCACTGCAGCCATGACAGACACGCCGTCTATAAAACACAATTAGCAGCAAACCCATCACTTATCATGTAAAACATATACTAATTGGTTACATAAATATGGAGTATTACCCTCCCCCCCTTCCCCAAACTAAACCAGCAACAATCTTAATCAGAACAAACAACTGTGCTTTAATGATTATTTGAGGTAATGGCAACAAGATGTTTTAGAGACTTTGGTTTTGTCCATAGACATCGTTAAAAATCAACTAGACTATAACCAAAAATATGTGGACACTTGACCATGAGGTAATTTTGACATTCCAAAACTATAAGCATTAATACAGAATTAACTTTCTTTGCAGCTATAACAGTCTTCAGTCTGTTGGGTAGGCTTTCCACAAGATTAAAGTGAGTATGTGGGAATTTGTGCTTATTCAGTCAAAGGAGCAAAATATACACCAAACAACCATAACATTAAAACCACCTCCTTGTTTCTACACTCACTGTCCATTTTATCAGCTCCACTTACCATATAGAAGCACTTTGAAGTTCTACAATTACTGACTGTAGTCCATCTGTTTCTCTACATACTTCATTAGCCCCCTTTCATGCTGTTCTTCAATGGTCAGGACTCTCCCAGGACCACCACAGAGCAGGTATTATTTAGGTGGTGGATCATTCTCAGCACTGCAGTGACACTGACATGGTGGTGGTGTGTTAGTGTGTGTTGTGCTGGTGTGAGACACAGCAGCACTGCTGGATTTTTTAAACACATCACTGTCACTGCTGGATTGAGAAAAGACCACCAACTAAAAAAATCCAGCCAACAGCACACCGTAGGCAGTGACCACTGACGAAGATCTAGAAGATGACCAACTCAAACCACAGCAATAGATGAGCGATCGTCTTTGACTTTACATCAGGGTGGACCAACTAGGTAGGAACGTCTAATAGAGTGGACAGTGAGTGGACATTGTATTTAAAAACTGATCCACTCATACCAGCACAACACACACTAACACCACCACCATGCCATTGTCACTGCAGTGCTGAGAATGATTCACCACCTAAATAATACCTGCTCTGTGGTGGTCCTGACCACTGAAGAACAGGGTGAAAGCAGGCTAAAAAAAGTATGTAGAGAAACAGATGGACTACAGTCAGTAATTGAAGAACTACAAAGTGCTCCTATATGGTAAGTGGAGCTGATAAAATGGACAGTGAGTGTAGAAACAAGGAGGTGGTTTTAATGTTACTAGTCATTTCTTAGACATATTAAATGTTTAATCCCTGATCTTAGGAATCAATAACCTACAAAATACAATGTAGACACCCCCCCCCCCAGACCCACCGTGACCCTGACCAGGATACAGCCATGGTAAAACATGAATAAATTATTTCACATGAAGAAACAGCAGACTGGCAGACTGATGTGTTACATGAGGCGTACTCATTTAATAAAAAAGTGCAAATCATGACGGGAGCGATGATGAGATCTAAATCTTAACAACGACCCCTTTAAAAGGTCCAGACTACTTGGGCTAAACGTATGCTCAGAGGATTTGACAACCATCGCTGGCTGCTCTCAACAGGAAGGGGCGTCGCTAACGAAGTGGTAAATTCAGTGTTAATGAGTGGCTTCACTGTTACCACCTCCAAGGTAAACCTTCCCGACTCCATATTCTCTCCATCTGTTCTGGTGTGAGGGGGCTTTCAGAAGGGGGGGGGGGGGGGGGGGGTGCTCAACATTTAAAGCGAACTTTCAGCGCGAGCCCCTGAACAGCAGGGTGGTAACAGCATCAGAAACTATCATTTCGGCATTACATTTACAGGCCTCATTAGCTGCCAGCTTCCACCGCCGATCTGTTCCTCACAGCACAAACGGGCTCGGAACGCGAGGCGTCTTTTAAAAATTCATTCGCTTCTATTTACCCTGTTTAATCAATGTTAAAAGCTGAGGGTTTTTTTTGCCTTGCTGCAAGCTATTTACCAGGATTACGGGCTTAAATAAAAGCCGCGGCTGAAACGCGGGGATCGATTAGCTCGCTTTCCCTTCCAGAACTCGGCCTGGGTACACAGCTTCCTTCTTTAAAAATGTTCGATAACCAACACGGACGTGGAGGAATCAGACGACGTCCCATTGTGAACCGTCTATATTAAATCACACAAGTAAAAGAGCGCTTAACACATTTGGGAGGCGCACAGGTCACTGTGCCTCTCTCTACTGCCCACTCAGTGGGTAGCACTGTCGCCTCACAGCAAAAAAGGTCCTGGGTTCGATCCCCAGGCGGGGCCGTCCGGGTCCTTTCTGTGCAGAGTCTGCATGTAGGGCTGTCGCGGTAACTGCAATTTTGCAATACCGCGATGTTCACATTTTTTCTGCAGGGTTCATCTTGTTTTATGCTTACATTCGGGTGTAATAAATGTTAAATAAATTCATAATGAAAATTAACAGATACTGAGATCACGCGCTACCTGCAAGAGGAGCCCATAGACTCCAACGCAGATCCACTCGCCTGGTGGCGCGACACCAGGCTAGATTTCCTCCGCTCTCTAAAGTCGCATGCAAGTACATGTGTATTTGTGCAACGAGCACCATCAGAGAGAGTTTTTAGAGCAGCCGGGAACATCGCTACCCCACTCAGATCCTCTCTGAAACCACATAAGGTGAACATGTTGGTTTTTCTAGCGCGCAACAAGGACATGATAACGCAGGTTTAAGGTCTTATAGACTTTATTCTAAACTAAAGGTTTCGTTTTTTTTTTACCATATTTTTATTAGATGTGCACTTGGAAAAAAAAAGCAAACTGTTTAAGGCTAAATATTTTGTTTTACAGTGTATATCTAGCCTAGGCTAGACGCTAAATTTAAACCTTTTTTTAATAGAGAAAAGCCGTGCATTCTTATTGCGCATCCTTGCTCTTCTTTGTTCTGTATTTAACAATAAACACACATTTGATTTGTCTTAAAGCTGTCTCATCTTTGTCATTCAAAAAGCAATAATATACCGAATTATGGCCTAACAATAAAGCTTGTTTATATAGCTCTAAAATCCAGATAAATAAAAAAAAAAAAAAAAAGCCTAAATCCCCAAAGGGGAAATTCTTCCACCGTGACAGACCTATCTGCATGTTCTCCGTGTCTGCGTGGGTTTCCTCCGGGTGCTCTGGTTTCCTCCCACAGTCCAAAAACATGCAGTAAGGCTAATTGGAGACACTGAATTGCCTTCAAAATGTTCGATAACCAACACCGACGTGGAGGAATCAGACGACGTCCCATTGTGAATCGTCTATATTAACCACACAAGTAAAAGAGCGCTTAACACATTTGGGAGGCGCACATATGTCACTGTGCTTCTCTCTACTGCGCCCCTGCTCGCTCCATCAGCACTTGCTCTAACACTTCGGTTACACCTCGGCTCGAGGTTACTGCCGAAAAACTCAAGAGGTGATAATTGCATATTATCATTACACACACATTCTTCTGCAATCCCCGAAGATCAACTTTTCTTGGATGTATTTATTAATCAGACGGGAATAAGAACTACCGGATAGGCTCCGCTTTCTTTTAGGAACTTTGCATTTCTTTTCTTTCTACTCGCAAGCCACAACCACCTTGCTAACCAAATACACCTTGCTGTTTTTGAGAAAACAAAACTGCAAGGAGCAATAACTGACATCAGGGTTGGCATAAACTACATGAATGCAACTGTTTATTTGAGTGGACGACCATTTTTCTCCCACTTTAGCGCATCCAATTTCTGCCCAGCAATCATCCTGCTGGTCCCTGCTTCTGCTGCTCCACGCCCCCTTCGACACGTGCCCAGCAATCGAACATCTTATCACCTACACTTGACGAGTGCAGTGCAGTACAGTGCTGTGTACGGAGAGCCACACCCTCTACCGCACTCCATCCCCATCTCCATGCAGGCGCCACCAACCAGCCAGCAGAGGTCGTAATCCCACTAGTCTGAGAGAGAGAGTCCCCCATCCGGCTTACTCCCGCCCCTTATCTGAACAACAGGCCAATCGTTGTTCATGTGGCCGCTCAGCCTCAGCCGGCAAGGCAGAGCTGAGGTTCGATATGATGTATTCGAGATCTCAACTCTGGTGAACGGTGTGTTTTTACCGCCGCGCCACCTGAGCGGCCCAGGACACACTTTTTAACATGGCTGTTCTGAAGAATTAAAAATCAAATCAACTACACTTATTCTGAAATTCAAACACCAGAGGCATTAATACAGAATTACCCTTCTTTATGGTTGGGTGGCACGGTGGCTCAGTGGGTAGCACTGTCGCCTCACAGTAAAAAAGGTCCTGGGCTCAATCTCCAGGTAGGGCGGTCCGGGTCCTTTCTGTGCAAGTTTGCATGTTCTCCCCGTGTCTGCGTGGGTTTCCTCCCACAGTCCAAAAACATGCAGCCAGGCTAATTGGAGACACTGAATTGTCCTATAGGTACCCAGCCGCTAGGATGCATAAACCAGTGCATTGTAGTGCACCCAAGCCCGATAGATAGACCCTTCTTTGTGGCTATAACAGCCTCCAGTTTGTTGGGAAGGCTTTCCACTGCTGGAGCCTGTACCAGCTTTTGAATGGGCGCAAGGCACACAGTAACGCCCTGGATGGGGCACCACACATACACACACTCATTCACCTGTAGGGCAATTCAGTGTCTCCAGTTAACCTGACTACATGTTTTTGGACTGTGGGAGGAAACCCACGCAGACACGGGGAGAACATGCAAACTCCATACAGAAAGGACCCAGAGCACCCCACCTGGGATCTTCTTGCTGTGAGGCGACAGTGCTACCCCACTTAGCCACCGTGCCTCCCTAATTATTTAACAAAGTGATGTAAAAAGACTCAAGTTATTGCCAAGGGTGGTCAAACCAGGTATTAGGTCTAGGGGGCATTTACTTATGGCCAATGCCACACAATGGATTAAAGGGTTCAAATTGAAACAAAACGAAAGTCATTTTTATGTTTCACCGGTGCTTTAATGTGGTCAGGGTTCCCCTGGAATCACTAGACACCATGCAGTAATAAACACCAGACAGGACGCCAACCCATTGCGAGGCCTCAGCCATAAAAACCCCACCCCAATGCCTGACCGGCAGACAGCACAGCTGAGGATTTGAACCCTGGATGCTAGAGGTAGTGGCCTTGAATCACGTTACCTCTGCACCACCCAAGCACCCCTCACGTAACATTTCATAAATAACCCGACAGTCAGGTGAGTTTCTGCTCGTGTCAGTTTGTGCAAGTTCACTTTTGCCCTCATTAAATTTTGCACCGTGGCCGTCAAACCTCCGACCTTCTGACTTTTTTTCTTCCCTGTTTAAGTAAGAGATGGAGGTTTAAAGCTAACAAATCCTCTGGATATCCCCATCTGACGTCCTCCTCTTAATCCCTTTAATTTTGAAAGGTATTGTTTAAGGCTTCAAAGTTGATATAGTTTAATCCCCCCTCTGCTAGTACGGGACGGTAAATGAGGGCGCGTCAAGCGCTAATCTACTCGCCCCAAGAGAAAATCCCTCCTCAAGTCGAGGTTGCTCAGGGTTCCTATGAACTCGGCGTTTGATGTTTTCTACCTGGTATCGAACACGTCGTCTTCCTTAACCTGACTGTCACTCGTCGTCGGTCTCCTTTTATCAGACCCTCGCTTCCCTGCTAACTCTAGCATCAAGCACCACCCTCGCCAACTTGCCTGCTCTATTTTAGGAAGGGGTGATGAGCTGAGCTCTGGGACGAACCGGACAGGTGCGCATCTCCTCTAATTTGGCTTTACTGCAGCACCAGTCTGCACCGGTGTACTTTTTGTCGTTTGGCGAGTCCACTTTTAATCTGAATGAGCTCCCATTGCTGCAGCTTTGCATCAGCGTGGCTTTTAGCAGATCCGCCCAAAGAAAATGCAGTGCAGCCTCGCGCCCATTATTTGTGCCGCCCAGGATGTTTGAATCGTCAGACTGGGCTTCTCGCTGGTTCTTTTGCAGGGTTTTTTTTTTCTACGCAAGCAACTTGCACGGCGTGAACAGGCAGTGCAACAAAGCGGAGTTATTTCTGAGCGCTCATTCTGTCCGGCATCAAAAAGGAACTTTCCTTCCAGCTTTCACAGTCAGGAAGAGACGGTGAGGAGCATCCTGCCGTCCTCCCTTGATCAATTCTGCAACTAGCAGAACTGGTGCAAAACTTCTTTCCAATGTTTTTAATGTGCACATCAAGACTGCACAGAACCAAACCAGCAAGGGAAAAGTCCAAAATTACGTTGCTACAGTTTTTTTGGTTCGACGACCACACACATCTGCCAGGCTTATTACTTACAGTCAAGAGAAACACACACTCAACCAACTTTTTTATTATTATTATTTTATAAGTTCTGGACATGATTGCCCATGTCGTGACTTTGTACTTTATTATTCCCACCACTCACTAGGCACAATGCAGTAACACCCTGGACTAGACACCAATCCATCCATCCATCGTGAGGTTTTGGTAGTTTGATGTGTAGACACCATGGCTGGCTGTAATCACCAGTAAAGCCAAGTCACATGGCCTTATCAATTTGGCCTTTATTAAGGTTGCTTAAGTCTTCATGCTGATCTGCTGCATTAAACACCTGAACTATGAGAACCGACCATCAACCCATGAATCTCCCCGACTGTAAGAGCACATTCACAAGAGAACTCCACATACACCGATCAGCCATAACATTAAAACCACCTCCTTGTTTCTACACTCACTGTCCATTTTATCAGCTCCACTTACCATATAGAAGCACTTTGTAGTTCTACAATTACTGACTGTAGCCCATCTGTTTCTCTGCATGCTTTGTAAGCCCCCTTTCATGCTTTTCTTCAATGGTCAGGACCCCCACAGGACCACAGAGCAGGTATTATTTGGGTGGTGGATCATTCTCAGCACTGCAGTGACACTGACATGGTGGTGGTGTGTTAGTGTGTGTTGTGCTGCTATGAGTGAATCAGACACAGCAGCGCTGATGGAGTTTTTAAACACCTCACTGTCACTGCTGAACTGAGAAAAGTCCACCAACCAAAAACACCCAGCCGACAGTGCCCCGTGGGCAGCGTCATGTGACCACTGATGAAGGTCTAGAAGATGACCAACTCAAACAGCAGCAATAGATGAGCGATCGTCTCTGACTTTACATCTACAAGGTGGACCAACTAGGTAGGAGTGTCTAATAGAGTGGACAGTGAGTGGACACAGTATTTAAAAACTCCAGCAGCGCTGCTGTGTCTAATCCCCTCATACCAGCACAACACACACTAACACACCACCACCATGTCAGTGTCACTGCAGTGCTGAGAATGATCCACCACCTAAATAATACCTGCTCTGTGGTGGTCCTGTGGGGGTCCTGACCATTGAAGAACAGGGTGAAAGCAGGCTAAAAAGTATGTAACAGATAGACTACAGTCAGTAATTGTAGAACTACAAAGTGCTTTTAAAATGGACAGTGAGTGTAGAAACAAGGAGGTGGTTTTAATGTTATGCCTGATCGGTGTACATCAGTGGAAGTGACAGAGCACGATCTCACCCATCTGTCTCTGCTCAACGTGTGTGAGGAAACAAAATAAAGAAGAAAAAAAAAAAAACACACAACATCCTAGCCTGTAACTTTGTCACTGTAGACACGTTAGCGATCTGATGAAAGCGATCTGATGAAAGCGATCTGATGTCAATGTCAACGCTCTGCTCTGGATTGAAGGCAGGATCAGGCCTGGCACTGAGCCACTAGCACTTGCGTTCAGAGGAACGTCAAGAGTCGCGTGTATCAAGACGGGTTCGTTCTTATTAGCTTTCGTTAACATGAGGCGTGAAGAGCTGAGACACGAGCAACATGGAAAAGCACAAATACGTTTATGTAGCGTATTGGTAAGAGAAACCCAAACTGAGCTCAAAAAGGCATTACAGGCATACAGAAGGCCCATGGTGTTTCATGGACTTAGCCACTGAGGGGGACACAGCATGGTGCACCTTTCGTTTTAGTCCCAAGCCCAGATAAATAGGATGGTTGTGTCAGGAAGCACATCCAACATTAAAAACAAAAAACTCTCTCCATCTATCTATCTATCTATCTAGATAGACAGATAGATAGACAGATAGACAGACAGATAGATAGACAGATATACACCGGATCAGCCATAACATTAAAACCACCTCCTTGTTTCTACACTCACTGCCCATATTATCAGCTCCACTTACCATATAGAAGCACTTTGTAGTTCTACAATTACTGACTGTAGTCCATCTGTTTCTCTGCATGCTTTGTTAGCCCCCTTTCATGCTGTTCTTCAATGGTCAGGACGTTACCAGGACCACTACAGAGCAGGTATCTTGGACATGACTGCATAAATCATATCTGTATGTGGACGCCTGACTAGCCAATAGCTCCACCAGGGATTCAAGCCCTGGAACCCAGTGATAGTGTTTAAAATGTTCATAAATATCTTGACCCATTTTTTGCCCAGGAGTGACCAAAAAAAATCGTGCAAAACAGAAATCATCAAATTTAAACTAAACTTAATTATTATTTAATAATCATTTAAGAGATGAATTATTATTTATAATAAGGTCCTGGTGTTATTTATCACAATATTGAGATTGTATGAAGTTGCCAGCCCTGGACCACTGTGTTATGGGATGTGATAAAAGCGGGCGTGTCCGTCGTCCCTGAGGACATTTAAAAACGATCACTTTCTCATTACGGCGCCGTTTGTCAATGGCATCTGTCAATGCTGAACAGGAAGGCGGAGCTGAACGCGAACCGCTCATTAATAGCACAGAGGCCCACCATCACAAAATATCAAAAGAGGGGCGTGTGAAGAGGGCAGGATTTAGAGCAGGGGAGGGGGTGTTACTCTGAGGACTCATGGAGCGATGGAAACAGCCTCCCAGGAGACCGGCACCAGGCTGGATAGATGCTGCTAGCTGGGAGGCGACATGAAACTAATGAGTGAAACGGTAAATGTATACAATAGAGACAGAGAGGAGAGGCTTCTGACACGCCAATTAATACAATGTTAACAGCAGGGGGCCGAGGGTGTGGAGGGGGTGCCGGGTGAGGGTCATTAATCCTGCAAAAGGCGACGGAGGGAATAAAACATGTTAATGATGCATTACCGCCAAGATCAAAATGCAACTGACCCAATCACAGAGGATCAAAATGGTCCTTTTGACAGGTCAGATGATGTTTTGATTATTTATTTAGTGGCATTACAGACATATATGAGGAGTAGGCTGTAAAGTGGTACAGCTGATAGGGTGGGTGCCACATGGCAGCATGGACATTAGGATCCTTGGTTTGATTTATAATCAAGTTCTATTTTCATCTAATTTTATCTAAGTGTTCTTCCACCACCCAAAAACATGGCTTGGCTTCCAGTTCAGTATATATGATAAATTGGTGTCCGGGTGTGTTACTAAATTCCACCCAGTAATTTCGGACCAATGGTGACAGGATAAAGGGGTGTTAAAACATAAAAATGAAATACAATAATAAATCTGAGACTTAATTTCTTTAAAAAAAATAATGAAAGGAAAATAATAAATAAATATCTGTTGGTTATTGTTGGTTACTGCTATACTAACATGTTGCGGTGTTTACCATTTTTATAAATATACTGAAATATACAAACTGTGAGATGTGTCTTCGTTGTCATGTATGTACATAACATAGGCACACTCGCCCACAAACACTGGGTTTCAGGGCTTAAATCCCCATTGGTGCTATAGGCTAATCGAGCATCTACATACGGACATGATTTAGGGGGCTGTGTAAGCGAGAGGTGCGGCGGTTTGTTTGTAACCAAAGTGTAAAACATGACGTTAAAATCTTAATAAACATTCATGACAGGAACGGTAGTTACTCATTACACAAGATTCATAAGTTCACAAGTTTATATCAAACACAGTCATGGACAATTTAGTGCCTTTGGACTGTGGGAGGAAACCTGAGCACCCGGAGGAAACACACGGGGAGAACATGCAAACTCCACACAGAGAGGACCCGGACCGCCCCACCTGGGGATCGAACCCAGGACCTTCTTGCTGTGAGGCGACAGTGCTACACACTTAGCCACCGTGCATTGGCTGAGACTCTGTGGATTGGTGTCATGTCCAGGGTGTGTAACTTGTGCCCAGTTATTCTGGAATTTGGGTGGCACAGTAGTCTATTACGCTGAGCTCCAGGTTGGAATCTTAGCTGTGCTTCCGGCCAGCCTGGTGTTTACTCAAACATGGTTGGTTGTGTTTGAGGGGGTGGCGCAAAAGCCCCTGACCTGGGTTTTTCCTGCCTTGCGGCCAGCGTTTTCCCATCAAATCTGAACCTCGACCCAAACCAGGATAGTCATTGCTTAAAATGAAATTGATAAAAACAAAAATTAAGCAACAGAACAAAATAAATGAACCCAGTTATTTCATCACACATCCCAGAAAGGACAAGAAATTTGTCAGGGAGAAACAGTGATTCAGATCTACACAAGTAATAAGTACTGATGCTACATCATTTATCAGGCTGGCACAATGAATAAACACACTCACAGAGCACTGTATTTGGAACACCTCTTCTTCTTCTTGTTCCTCAGCCTTTGTCCCGTTTTTCGGTTACGGGGTCGGCATTTCAGGCTTCTTCCCGTTAGGGGTCGCCGGCGGGATTCGACAAAGTTTTACGCCGGATGCCCTTCCTGACACAACCCTCCCTATTTATCCGGGCTTGGGACCGGCACTACAATGCTCTGGTCTGTGCATCCCAGCGGCTAGGTAACTATGGGACAATTCAGTGTCTCCAATTAGCCTAGCGGCATGTCTTTGGACTGTGGGAGGAAACCGGAGCACCTGGAGGAAACCCACGCAGACACGGGGAGAACATGCAAACTCCACACAGAAAAGACCCGGACCGCCCCACCCGGGGATCGAACCCAGGACCTTCTCGCTGTGAGGAGACAGTGCTACCCATTTAGCCACCGTGCCGCCCTGTATTTGGAACACCTACTTTGAACACCCACCATACGATCCATCACTGTTACTTTCCTGTACAGTTAATCAATCAAAAGGGACACTAATAGTAGCCTTACTATACAGAGATTGTTTGGTGAACCATGATTACAGTCTGCGTTCCACTTCAGGTGGTGCAACTGTTGGTGTCAATTCTGGGGAGAAGAAAGGCTCCAACTGGACTTGTGGAGTCATGGCTTTGTGCAGGCCGCAGAAGTTCCTCCACAACAAATTGGTTAAACCATGTCTTTATGAGGTTTTTTTCCAGTTCCAGAAAGACTGTGCACAAAGTTAAAGGCATATCTGTGCACCTGTTGGCAAGAAAAGGGGCTAAAACAAAAGAACTAAAAAAGGAGGGGCGTCCACATACTTTTGACAGTGAGTGAACGACACTAAGGCGTGCAGATTAATAATGATCCAATTCTGCCCCCTAGTGGTGTAGGGAAGCAGGAGCACCGCATCTCTAGAGCTGATTGAGAGCTGGAGAAAAGGTGTGAGCTTTTGTGTTCCATCTAATTCCCCTAATGAAGTGTTTAATTACGGAAATCCTCTCGTTTGCCTGTTCAGGTGTGGAGAAGCGATCGCTATAGGGACATCTCAATGAACCATATTCACGCCTCCCTCCTCAGTCGAGGAAACTCGTTACCCCATTACCCGTTAACGTGACGGGGCTCGGGGACGTGAAGGTAACGTCAGAGCTCGGCGGGATCCACGGGAGGAAAATAAAGAGCTGCGGCATCAGAAAGACGCACCCGGTGCACTCAGCTCGGGGCAAACGTCGCATTTCTGTCAGGCAGTCGCGACGCATATCCGAATACAAGCTTCAGACAAACAGCTCTTTGGTAGCTAGAGCTCATCCGGATCTTCTCCATCACTCTGCGGAGAGAAGCGGGTCATGGATCATCTTCCAATTACAGAAAGCTGTTTTGTCAGATTTGCTCATGCAGAACATGCAGTACCAGGAATCGACTCTCTTTTTTGGGCCTTTTGTGGAACGTGGTACGAAGAGGAGATGAAGGTTGCCATGACGAGGTTGCCAGGCGAGTGTGACTGACGGCTCTGATTTCATTTGACTGCTGATCACAGCCGACTATGGCATCACGGCACTTCAAACACCTCAACTCCGTGCGTGTAAGACGCAGACGTGGTGCTTCGAACAAACACACTGCTATTCATCGCTTATTTGTAATAGCACTGATGGGACAGACACAGATGAGCCAAAACATTGGAGCCATCTGGATAACGGTTCGGGCGGCATAGTGGGACGCACTGTGGCCTCACAGCAAGAAGGTCCTGGGTTCGATCCCCAGGCGGGGCGGTCCGGGTCCTTTCTGTGCGGAGTGTTACTGGGTCCAGGGTGTTACTGTGTGCCTTGCACCCACTGAAAAGCTGGGATAGGCTCCAGCACACACACACACGACCCTAACTGGATAAGCGGTTAAGAAAGTAAGTTCTGAAATAGTTCTGTGTCGAGACATGGACTCCACAAGAAATCTGAAAGGGCGCTGGGGAATCTAGTATCTGGACAATACCACAAGGTCATCCTGGTGCATCTGTTTGGTGTAACACAGTCATACCAGACACCACAGCCTTCGCCGCTCGTCCCAACACAATGGGAAAAATTTGGGATGAACTACAATGGACACAATAAGCCAGGCCCACTCATCCAACATCAGTGTCTAACCTTAAATATGCTCCTCTGGATGCACAGGCAGAAATTCCCACAGACACTCTACTTCTTGTAGAAAGCCATCCTAGAGGAGCGGAAGCTGTTATAGCTGCAAAGGGGTGGTTTACTAAGGCACTGAGGTGTATTGGCACCCTGTCCAGGGTGTGTTCATGTCAGTTCATGAAAACATTCTGGACCAACAGCAACAGATAAGCCATAACATTAAAACCCCCTCCTTGTTTCTACACTCACTGTCAGAAGCACTTTGTAGTTCTACAATTACTGACTGTAGTCCATCTGTTTCTCTGCATGCTTTGTTAGCCTGCTTTCACCCTGTTCTTCAATGGTCAGGACCGCCACAGAGCAGGTATTATTTGGGTGGTGGATCATTCTCAGCACTGCAGTGACACTGACATGGTGGTGGTGTGTTAGTGTGTGTTGTGCTGGTATGAGTGGATCAGACACAGCAGCGCTGCTGAAGGTTTTAAATACCATGTCCACTCACTGTCCACTTTATTAGACACTCCTACCTAGTTGGTCCACCTTGTAGATGTAAAGTCAGAGACGATCTCTCATCTATTGCTGCTGTTTGAGTTGCTCATCTTCTAGACCTTCATCAGTGGTCAAAGGACGCTGCCCACGGGGCGCTGTTGGCTGGATATTTTTGGTTGGTGGACTATTCTCAGTCCAGCAGTGACAGTGAGGTGTTTAAAAACTCCATCAGCGCTGCTGTGTCTGATCCACTCATACCAGCACAACACACACTAACACACCCCCACCATGTCAGTGTCACTGCAGTGCTGAGAATGATCCACCACCTAAATAATACCTGCTCTGTAGTGGTCCTGACCATTGAAGAACAGCATGAAAGGGGGCTAACAAAGCATGCAGAGAAACAGATGGACTACAGTCAGTAATTGTAGAACTACAAAGTGCTTCTATATGGTAAGTGGAGCTGATAAAATGGACAGTGAGTGTAGAAACAAGGAGGTGGTTTTAATGCATGGCTGATCGGTGTATTTATGGTAAATATTATTTTGTTCTGACTGGGTTGGTAATGCAAGTCTTACCAATATTTTTCAAGAAACTGGTACCATCCAGATGTGCGACTGCCAGCCTAGAGAAAAAAAAAAAAAAAAAAAAGAAAAGATTAACTACGATTCCTAAGACACATGCTGAAAAGATAAAAAAAACAAACATTTCACGAACAAAATCCATCACATTCAGTTTCAGACTCCTGTTAAAACGTGAAGGATGTGTAGAACGTGGGCAGGTGGGTGCAAAGGGATTTGTGTTTGCAGCAACTGCGCTCCAGACCAGCCCAGACCTGCCCTCAAACATCTAAACAGAAATGGCGTCAGGTTGTTGCATCATGAAAATACCTCACACCGTGATGCTTGTGCTAAGAGTTGCTGCAGGAACAGAAGCTGCTCTGAGGCAAGTAAATTACATCAGCGCTTAAAAAAAAAATCAGATCAAAAGTACCGGAAAACTTTATTTTAGTTACCTGGAGCCATAAAAAGTTGATCTCTGACACATCAACACGTTCTCTTACTGCAGCGATCACGTTTTCCACATAATACGAGGCAAAACGGCTTTTAACCAATGACTGGCGAGCTTGAAAACAGTCCACAAAAGTTCAATATTTTAGTTTGTACAGAATCCCTTTGTAGCAGTTACATTTTCAGCAATTAGTAGACGCTTTTATCCAGAGCGACTTACAGGGACAGTATAAACCAATTAGGCATAACATTATGACCACCTCCTTGTTTCTACACTCACTGTCCATTTTATCAGCTCCACTTACCATCTGTTTCTCTACATACTTCATTAGCCCCCTTTCATGCTGTTATTCAATGGTCAGGACTCTCCCAGGACCACTACAGAGCAGGTATTATTTGGGTGGTGGATCACTCAGCACTGCAGTGACACTGACATGGTGGTGGTGTGTTAGTGTGTGTTAGTGTGTGTTGTGCTGGTATGAGTGGAGGTTTTAAACACCTCACTGTCACTGCTGGACTGAGAATAGTCCACCAAGCAAAAATATCCAGCCAACAGCGCCCTGTGGGCAGCGTCCTGGCTCCACTGATGAAGGTCTAGAAGATGACCAACTCAAACAGCAGCAATAGATGAGCGATCGTCTCTGACTTTACATCTACAAGATGGACCAACTAGGTAGGAGTGTCTAATAGAGTGGACAGTGAGAGCTGCTGTGTCTGATCCACTCATACCAGCACAACACACACTAACACACCACCACCATGTCAGTGTCACTGCAGTGCTGAGAATCATCCACCACCTAAATAATACCTGCTCTGTAGTGGTCCTGTGGGGGTCCTGACCTGAAGAACAGGGTGATACTGGCTAAAAAATTATGTAGAGAAACAGATGGACTACAGTCAGTAATTGTAGAACTACAAAGTGCTTCTATATGGTAAGTGGAGCTGATAAAATGGACATGTTATGGTTTAATGTTATGGCTAATCTGTGTACATATATTGTCTAAGCAATTAAAGGTTAAGGGTCTTGCTCAAGGGTCCAACAGTGGCAACCTGGCAGTGGTGGGGCTTGAACCAGCAACCTTTCGATTACTAGTTTAGTACCTTAACCACTAGGCTACAACTGCCTACATCTGCCTAGCAACATAATCATTTAGAGACGTGAAAAAATAAAAACCATTACAACAAAAAAAGTTGCCTCATGAAACCGGAGGAAACCCACACCGACACGGGGAGAACGTGCAAACTCCACACAGAAAGGAGGATGGGGATCAAACCCAGGACCTTCTTGCTGCAAGACGACAGTGCTACCCACTTGATACAGTTGATCTTGCTGTGAGGCGACAGCACTAAGGGCCAGGGTTGAATTCCCAGCCAGGGTCCTTTCTGTTTGGAGTTTGCATACGAGGCAACAGTGCTTCCCACTGAGCCACTGTACTGCCCACCCTCACCAAGATCTGAATTTGAATCTCAGTGGTGCTATCTGCCAGCTGGGCACCTAAACAAACACGATTGGCTACATCAGAGGGTGGTTTGTTAAAGCACCGAGATGTATCGACACCCTGTCTAGGGTGTGTTCATGTCAGTTCATGAAACTGCACGATTCTGGACCCACAGCAACCCTGACCACTAAACTACCAATGTAGTTAATGCCAATAAAAAATCCTTCGTGTGGAGTTTACATGTTCTCCCTGTGTCCGTGTGGGTTTCCTCCTGGTGCTCCGGTTTCCTCCCATAAGTCTGAAGAAGTTAGAGATACTAACAACTGGACTGTGTGTTCGTCTTGTAGTGTACTCGCAACCAGTCCGGGGTGTTTCCTGCCTTTCGTCCAATGAATCAGACCCACTGCGACCCTGACCAGGATAAAGCCGCAGTAAAACAGACAATAAATGAATAAATAAAGAGCTACGAAGCCGCGACAAGCAATTCCAGTATGAGAAAATTTGCTATCTAAATTGCAATCCCGGTCACATCGTTTCACACCTCACTAATCTCCATGCTGGATTTTTCCCACAATGCCATGCTAGATTTCAGCTTTACTTCTGTCTATGTCATACAAAAAAACTTAAAAGCTTAAATGGCGACAAACTGGGTCAAAGTTCAGTTCAGTTGAACTGCGGGGCACGACGCTTAAAGTAGAGCAACAGCCTCGCTAACAGCACCGCCTCATACCACAGGAAATGCTAGCACAGCAGCGCAAGAGCGGTTTTGTGATCATGTGACTGCATACTGAGGCACAGGAAGTATGGTGGATGGGCCCAGGTTCGGGGCACTGACCCAACGACTGATGTCATGTGACTCACCACGCTGGAGACATTGACTGACTGATGGCACAGTGTGACCAAGCTTATCAACAGGGTCCAGATGACCAGATTTGTCCAAACAGACTGAGATTCGTCCAGCTTGTCTGAATCTTTTCACAGTATGATGAGTGGTAGATGGTGTAAGACCAAAAAAAATTTTTCTCAATGCAAGAATGCAAATAATTTCGAAGTGACTTCACAAAGTTTGGCACAAGGTGTAGAACCACAACACATCTTTGCTTTCAAAGATTAAGCCTTTGGTGGATCTTGCTTTAATAACCAATCTCGATACCCTTACTGTTACCAGTCCACCTGCTTATAAGTGAGGGAGAAACTACTAAACAAATTGAGCCATCCTCAGCATGCATGGTCTACTCAGTACAGTCGTGAAGCGTACTATAGATCTAACTAAAGCAAGAAAACTTAAATGCTTTATAATTGTGTTTGTTTGTTTATTAGGATTTTAACGTCGTTTTACACTTTGGTTACATTCATGACAGGAACGGTAGTTACTCATTTAAGCAATAGAACACGAGAGGGAGTGGGTTATCACGAATAACATCACGGCTGTGATGATCTACGGCACTCACCTTCAGCTCGTGCCTGCGACCGAATCACAGCCGTGATGTTATTCGCGATAACACACGACCTCAAGTGTTCTATTTCTTTTATACAACAGTTTTTACAAAATAAATAAAGAAAATTTATCAAAGAAGCCCTGAATTTCATAATAAATATGCTTTAATATTGACAATACCTTCCGCCAAAAAGTAGTTCCACAACGAATATAAAGTTTAACACTACAAAGCAGACATCCCAAGTTGCAAAAACTCATTTCAGGGAGGTAAGAAGAAGAAAGCAAGAACTTCCGAAGGGAAAAAAAGAAATAAAAAACCTCTCGCACACGCCAAAGGATATGGGTGATAACAGAACTTCTAGGAGCTGTTAACTGGGCTATTAAGCTAACTGTTCGCGTTACAAACACATTATGTTCCCTACATAGTGCACTAGATTGTGTATCAGATCACGGATATATGTTCCCTACATAGTGCACTAGATAGTGAATTAGACAATTGATTTATGTTCCCTACACAGTGCGCTAGATTGTATATCAGATACCTGATTTAAAACACGACCGGGGAAAAAAGCCTGTTGCCTGCGTGCGTGTTTGTGTGCATGAAGCTTGTCGTTAATGGCAACGCGTCAGCGGAGTAATACAGTTGTGGTGTGAAAAGGCCGTGCTGTTATCACCAATATCAGCACGGTTAGAACGCTTCTCAACCAATCAGATTGTAAGGTCGGAACTAACTGTTGTATAATACACAAGATTCATCAGTTCACAAGATTATATCAAACACAGTCATGGACAATTTAGTGTCTCCAAGTTACCTCACTTGCACGTCTTTGGACAGTGAGAGGAAACCGGATCTCCCAGGGGAAACTCACACCGACACGGGGAGAACATGCAAACTCCACACAGAATGGACCCGGACCGCCCCATGTAGAACCACAACCCATCTTTGGATATTAAAGCAAGATCCACCAAAGGTTTAGTCTTTGAAAACAATCATGATACCCCCATTGTTACCAGTCCACCTGCTTATCAAGTGAGGGAGAAACTACTAAACTCTCTTCCTAACTGACCCAGCCTTAGCATGAAATTGACCCAGCCTTAGCATGCATGGTCCACTTCTCGGTACAGTCGTCAAGCGTACTATAGATCTAACTAAAGCAGGAAAACTTAAAAGCTTTATGATTTTAATCAGGCACAAAACTACCAAACATATTAAACATTAAAACCACAGCTGGTGAAGGAGGAAGCTGTTCTGTGTGTACAGAGTGGAACTGTGTGGTATGATGTGGAGATTTTGCATCATGTTCCAGTATAAATGTGTTCTCCGTGTCTGCGTGGGTTTACTCTAGGTGCTCCGGTTTCCTCCCTCAGTCCAAAGACGTGCAAGTGAGGCTAACTGGAGACACTAAATTGTCCAAGACTGTGTTCGATATAACCTTGTGTGAACTGATGAATCTTGTGTAATGAGTAACTATCGTTCATGTCATGAATGTAACCAAAGTGTAAAACATGACCTTGAAATCCTAATAAACAAACAATCCAGTATAAATGTAGCAACTCTGATTAGCATCTTATAATAACCACAGTAATGTTGCCAGGAAAAGCTTTAATACAGCGACTGCATTTTTATTCGTTGCCCGGAGGAAACTCACACAGACATGGGGAGAACATGCAAACCCCACACAGAAAGGACCCAGGACCTTCATGCTGTGAGATAACAGTGCTACCCTAATGACTTTACGTTTACGTTGTTAATGTTTACATTACTGTTCTACCTTTCTGCCACTTTCACTACATTACACTGTTTAACCAACAGGGCTTAAAATCTTCATATAAAAGTGTTTTTCATATTCTAAATGGGATGCTAATACTTGTTGCTTAAGCGTTGACTAATGGTGGTCGACTGTAAAAGTAACAAATTTGGCAAACTTTTCACCCCTACTCTTTACAAATTTGGGAATAATCCCACTGGAAAAAGTCTGAGTCGATGCGTTTGTTTGTTCATTTTATTAGGATTTTAACGTCATGTTTTACACTTTGGTTACATTCATGACAGGAACGGTAGTTACTCATTACACAAGATTCATCAGTTCACAAGGTTATATCAAACACAGTCAGGGACAATTTAGTGTCTCCAAGTTACCTCACTTGCACATCTTTGGACTATGGAAGGAAACCGGAGCTCCCGGAGGAAACCCACACAGACACGGGGAGAACATACAAACTCCACACTGAATGGACCCGGACCGCCCCAACAGGGGATCAAACCCAGGACCTTCTTGCTGTGAGCCGACAGTGCTACACATCGAGCCACCGAGCCGCCCCGATGTGTTTTTAGCAGAGATATTGTGTCAATCACCTGATCAACATGATTAAAACCTGTTGGTCTCTACCAGGTTGACAACGCACTCATCCACAATGCATAAGAGGAGACTAAGTACTTTACACCAGTGGTGTACACCCAACCTTTTTTGCACCACGGACCGGTTTCATGTAAGGTATTATTTCACGGGCCGGCGGGGACGGGAGGATTTAAAATAGAATAAAGTACTCACGAATTCGCTTTTTTCACTGCAACAAGACGCTGCTCCCAACTAGTGGTGATTGGGGACAACAACACCTGTACAAAAGTAGTGTTTTCATTGCTGATGTAGCGATCTCTAAATATTTATTCTTTCTGTGCGGCCCGGTAATAAATGACCCACAGACCGGTACCGGCGCGCGGCCCGGTGGTTGGGGACCACTGCTTTACAGAGTATAAAGATTATGCATATCGTATGATCTGTTCTTCTCAGTCACAGGAGCTCCACTTTGTGTTGGCTTTCCATTAATTTAGCACTAATCTGAACATTGTGCTGCATTATAAGAAGTCAAGTAGCTTTTCCTTACCGGTTTAGACGGTTGCCACTAATGCACACAAGTATTTAATCAGCCAGGATTGTGGCAGCGGTGCACTGAATCAAATGTCCCAGACATGGATCGAGAGCCTCAGTTAATGTTCACATCAAAGATCAGAATTGTGAAAAATGAGATCTGAGTGACTTTGACCGTGGCATGGTTGTTGGTGCCAGACAGGCTGGTTTGGGCATGTCAGAACTGCTGAGCTCCTGGGATTTTCTTGCACTAAAGTCCATAGAGCAAGGGTGTCAAACTCATTTCTTCTACTAGGCCACGTCACTAATTTTACAGTTTGCTAACCACTATGGCAAAAAGATAACAAAGAAGCACACACCTACACTCAAGCATAACTTTAAAATCAGCTCAGACAATGTAATAAATCCAAAAACTCATTGGCCAACCATATGTGGACATTACTCATAACTACTGAGCCCTTTCCTGTTCCAGCATGTCTATGGACCTCTCTTAATCCATAGTTCCACAAAGACATGGCTTGACGTGTTGGGTGTGAATACACTCCAGTGGTCTGCCATTAAACATATTTGAAATAAGCTGAAATGCCATCCATGTGTGAGACAGGCCATCTCATCTAGCATTTCTCTGACCTTAAAAATGCTCTTTTGTCCAAGTGGGCACATATTTCCACAAATCCAAATTCTTGTGAATAGCCTTCCCAGAGGAGCAAGTGCTGTACAATGCTTTCGGAACTCTACATTAATGCCCGTGGTTTTAAAATAGGATGTCTGACAAACTTCTGGTGTGCATTATACATTGTACAGAATGTACTCAGAGTAATACATTCAGTTCACACTGCAGTCTACAGACAGATCAGTGCTGCACCATACATAAAAACTGTTTAAATCAAATCAAGCCTCGTTTTACTATCCTTTTACTATCACTTTCCTTAAAATAGTTACTTTTAACATAATAAGAACCTTGTCACAAAGCACAGGTCATATGAGATCAGTGTACTGTGACAGGCCACCCAGTCACCAAATCTCATTCCAATAGTCCACCTTTGGAATGAGGTAAAATGGGAGCAATTACATGACGCAATCATGGCAACATGGACCAAAATCCCAAATAAAGATTTTCAAAACTTTGTGGTTACCAGGTCACAAGTATACTGTGACAACATTACATTTGATTTAATTTTAATATGAGCCCTGTGTTATCTAAAAACACTATTTATTATTAGGATTAGCTTTAACTTCATGTTTTACACACTTTGGTTACAGTCATGGACAATTTTGTATCTCCAATTCACCTCACTTTCACATCTTTGGACTGTGGAAGGAAACTGGAGCTCTCAGAGGAAACCCACGCAGACACGGGGAGAACATGCAAACTCCACACAGAAAGGACCCAGACCGCTCCACCTGGGGATCGAATCCAGGTCCTTCTTGCTATAAGGCGACGGCGCTACCCACTGAGCCACCGTGCCGCCCGATCAGTGCCACCAAATCTCAATTCAATAGTCCACCTTTGGAATGAGGTAAAATGGGAGCAATTACATGACGCAATCATGGCCACATGGACCAAAATCCCAAAGTAAGATTCCCAAAACGTTGTGGTTACCAGGCCACAATGATTGCTGTACTGAAAGCAAAGGGAGTCCCCAGCAAACACAACTGTGCAGCGACAACATTACAATGAATTTTAATATGAGCCCTGTGTTATCTAAAAGCACTATTTATTATTAGGGTTAGAATTCTGTATTTCCAATTCACCTCACTTGCATGTCTTTGGACTGTGTAAAGTAACAGGAGCTCAAACCCACGCAGTCACATGGGAGAACATGCAAACTCCACACAGAAAGGGCCCAGACCGCCCATCTGGGGATCGAATCCTGGACCTTCTTGCTGTGAGGCGACAGTTTTACACACTGTGCCGCCCATCTATAAGCACTAAAAGACTAAAACTAAAACATTATGTGATGTTTCAAGCCATTTTTAGCTTTTGGCTCACTTAAAATCTAAAACACCTAAGAAAGGCAACCCAACTGTTGTTTTTACTGAATAAGTTCTTATGTTCATTAAAAAAATCTTTAGCACGTTCTAGTCAGGTCGACTCAAAGCTGCAGCAATTCCTGGAAGAACAAAAAGTGGTTTCTAAAATGTCAAGCAATGCAGCGGTAAAAATGAAACAGCAGAAGTATTCAGTAAACACCTTATATTGGCTGATATACATTGTCAGCACGGCTGTATTCCTACACTGGGGGCCCAGTAGCCCTTATGCTATGGAAAGCATTTTGATTGTGCAATCAAAATGCTTTAACACAGCGAATAAAGATGCAGTACCTTTATTTGTTCTGATTAGCCAGTTTCATTAGTACTTGGAATGAACTGCTTGCTACTGACTTGACTTAAAATCTACAAAGTTTACGTTGTTAATGTTCAGGTTACTGGTCTACCTTACTGCCACTTTCATTACATTACACTGTTTAATTTAGATTAGATTAGATTAGATTAGATTAGATTAGATTAGATTAGATAGATAGATAGATAGATAGATAGATAGATAGATAGATAGATAGATACTTTATTGATCCTTTGCAGTAAATTTCTTTGTTACAGCAACTCACATCAGACAACAACAACTTCTTGTATACATACAACATTCACTTACAGTATAAAAACAAGCAATAAGAATAAAAATGTACATTATGGTACTATATACATGTAAACACTTATGGTGTATGCATAGCATACAAAAATTAGTATTTATTGAGGTATGTAAACATTGGTTTAATGGTGCATGCATAGATGCACCTGTCTAAATGCACAAATCAGTACTTGATCAATATCTCTGAATATTAGGCTACCTGATAGGTGTGGTTCTACCATTATGGTACTGTCCTTATTCACATAGGAAAGAAGGTGGATTCAGGTTCTAATGGTTACCAGATGAACAACTGCACTGGTTTGTGTTTTACCTCTGCAACCATGTGTTAATAAGATGCTTGCCATTTGACGAGGGACTCCGCCATGTTTAAATGTGAAAGCAGTATGAAGTAAGATCGTGGTGAAGTGAAAAGCCTTAATGGAGTAAAAATGTCCACAATGTGACCAGTTGGAGGCCTGAAAACAAGCCAGGCTTGTTCTTCAGGAGCTGCTTTCTTTTGTCTGATTATCCACTTGTTTGGATCACACTGTTGAGAAAATCGGATTTATGTTTGCTTTACAGATTATTTATAACTTATTTGCAGTACTAAGTAGAATTAGGTAGTGAGAGGTGAAGCTTTACTGCTTTGGTGAGAATGAGAATGAGATAAATCACATGTTCTGGCCTCCTGGGTGATCGGTTCTTAACTTTACAGCTCGGTTTCCGATCATATGTCACTAGTCTGTATATTGCACTGCATTATAAAAAGTTGATTAGGTTTACTCGCTCTTTTAAGGGCTTTTATGCGTTACGTTGTTTGTGTTCTCTGCAATACAGAACTGCCATTATAAGACTAATATGCACTGTGTATGTTATGAATCTGCACACACTGACTTTAGCATTTTCAGCTTTTCTACAGTGTCTTTCACTCCAAGGACTCCAGCAGCAAAGGACACACCGCGCCGACCGCCCTTAACCCGTCTAAATACCGAACTATTACTACTGCAGGTTTATAACCGAGTATTATTCCTACCTTTCTGACGCCGGACATTTATAAACACCAACACATTCGCCATGACACTCGATTAAGCGCTGGATATTCCCCCAACATCCATCATCAGCCTGTCGCCATGTTGCCTTTAAAATTCCGCAGGTTAAACCACTAACTACAGCAGGGGGTTCCGGATAAGCCCAGGCGCCCGTTTTTACCCTAATAAAACAATTTAATCACCTAAAAACCATAAAACAATATTAATAATGTTGTTAATATTTATTTATGATATGGGTTGTGTCTGTGGAACACCTTAATTCGTCAAAACTGGCGTTTACTTGTACGCGTAACCCTTTCTGTAAAAGTGTGTTATTCCAAAAAAACGGCTAATACATTCTTGAGCCAACTTGGTTCTGTCAGGACTGATTGTAATTATGTAAACACAGAGAACTACTGTCTAAAATACAACTTCTCTTAATAAATATCTTAATATTATACAACTCACTCATTTATCTTTAAGTATTGACTGTTTTTAAAGAATCTAAAGTTGAGGTATTGCTTACTAGAGTTGTTTATAGATATAAATGCAATTGCTATCTGAGTAAATCTGTCATTTTACCAAAGCTGGAGCTCATCATACAAAATAAGTTCAATCCACTAAAGCTGTAACTCATTTTGCAAATTACACCTGGTACCGCCTTTACCTTCAAGAAGTCGTTTACCTTTTTTTATCATCTTAGCCTTTTAATTATAGTCTGACCATTCCTACTAATGTTAAAAACATAAATTAAAATGGGAATGTACACTATAAAAGTATTGGGACACGTAGTACTATGATTGCTCTTGTTTGTGCTTCTTTTAACAAATATCTTAATATTGTACAACTCACTCAATTATCTTTAAGTATTGACTGTTTTAAAAGTATCCAAAGTTGAGGTATTGCTTGCTAGAGTTGTTTTTTTTTTTGTTCCTGTAAAGATGTATGAAGATATAAATGCAATTGCTATCTGAGTAAATCTGTCATTTTACCAAAGCTGTAGCTCATCATGCAAAATAAATTCAATCCACTAAAGCTGTAACTCATTTTGCAAATTACACCTGGTACCGCCTTTACCTTCAAGAAGTAACTTTTTTATCATCTTAGCCTTTTAATTGTAGTCTGACCATTCCTACTAATGTTAAAAACAGAAATTAAAATGGGAATGTACACTATAAAAGTATTGGGACACATTTTACATTTCATTTTACATTTTCGACATTTGGCAGACGTTCTTATACAGAGCGACTTACAGTAGTGCTTCCATAGTAAACATTTCATTACTCTAGTTTAGGTAGACACAATCCAAGAACACAAATCTGCTACAACCTGTTAGAACCAAAGTGTTTTTTTGTTTTTTGTTTTTTTTAATGGAAAAGTGTGTTAGTAAGTAAGTACAAATCAGCTTAAGTGCTTAGTAAAAAATACATAGTACTATGACACATAGTACTATGATTGCTCTTGTTTGTGCTTCTCTTAACAAATATCTTAATATTGTACAACTCGCTCATTTATCTTTAAGTATTGATCGTTTTAAAAGTATCTAAAGTTGAGATATTGCTTACTAGAGTTGTTTTTTTTTCCTGTAAAGATGTATGAAGATATAAATGCAATTGCTATCTGAGTAAATCTGTCATTTTACCAAAGCTGTAGCTCATCATGCAAAATAAATTCAATCCACTAAAGCTGTAACTCATTTTGCAAATTACACCTGGTACCGCCTTTACCTTCAAGAAGTCGTTTACCTTTTTTATCATCTTAGCCTTTTAATTGTAGTCTGACCATTCCTACTAATGTTAAAAACAGACATTAAAATGGGAATGTACACTATAAAAGTATTGGGACACGTAGTACTATGATTGCTCTTGTTTGTGCTTCTCTTAACAAATATCTTAATATTAACTTAACATTTAGAAGTATCTAAAGTTGAGGAATTGCGTAATTACAGTGGAAAAAACTTAACCTCTTGTACAAACTACTCAAGAGGCCAATATTATAACAATCCTGCTTTGTTAAAAACATGTCCCAATACTTTTGTGTTTTCATGTGACTGTACATTATACACACCCCCTACTAGGCTACTAGGTTATTTAGGTATATGTTATATAGGTTTTGCTTGAGTAGGCTCTCAATGTATGAAGGAGGTTAGACACTGGTTAACTAGTAACTTCCTTCAGCTTAATGAGAGCAAGTCTGAGGTAGTCATCTTTGGTTCATCTTCAAGTTCCCAAATTATTGGCGATGATTTGAAACTTCTCTTCCCTAGTTTGTCCTGCTGTGCTAAAAATCTAGGGGTTATTTTCGATCCAGCTCTTTTACCAATTAAGACGCATTGCCAAATTGAAATCTGTTTTATCATTTAAAGATTTTGAGACAGTCATTCATGCCTTTATTACATCACGCCTTGATTATTGTAATTCACTTTACATGGGTGTTTGTCAGTCTTCTTTGACCCGGTTGCAGCTTGTCCCAAATGCCGCCGCTGATTGCTTACTGGTACGAAAAAACGTGAACACATTACACCGGTCATGGCCTCCCTACATTGGCTCCCCATAAAATATAGGGTCCAATTCAAAATTTTACTCTTTGTATTTAAGGCACTCCACGGTATGGCCCTTTGTACATCAGTGACATGTTATGTCCTTATAAGGCACAAAGGACACTCCGATCTTCAAACAAATCTTTAGTAAATGTACCCCAGTCTCGCTTAAAACACAAGGGTGACCGTGCTTTCTCAGTCGCTGCTCCCAGACTGTGGAATTCATTACCTCCTGGAATTAAATCCCAGACTTCAATTAATGCTTTTAAAACTTGTCTTAAAACCTACCTTTTCTCTCTGGCATATGAAGATGGTTAACCAGGTGTTTCTTTTACTCCCGCTGTTTTATTTTTTGTATATTCTATATTTATTAATCTAACAATGTATATTTATATATATATACAGTGGGGTCAAAAAGTATTTAGTCAGCCACTGATTGTGCAAGTTCTCCTACTTAGAAAGATGAGAGAGGTCTGTAATTTTCATCATAGGTACACTTCAACTATGAGAGACAAAATGAGAAAAAAAAATCCAGGAAATCACATTGTAGGATTTTTAAAGAATTTATTTGTAAATTATGGTGGAAAATAAGTATTTGGTCACCCACAAACAAGCAAAATTTCTGGCTCTCACAGACCTGTAACTTCTTCTTTAAGATGCTCTTCTGTCCTCCACTCGTTACCTGTATTAATGGCACCTGTTTGACATCGTTATCTGTATAATAGACACCTGTCCACAGCCTCAAACAGTCAGACTCCAAACTCAACCATGGCCAAGACCAAAGAGCTGTCGAAGGACACCAGGAAGAAAATTGTAGATCTGCACCAGGCTGGGAAGAGTGAATCTACAATAGGTAAGCAGGTTGGTGTGAATAAATCAACTGTGGGAGCAATTGTAAGAAAATGGAAGACATACAAGACCATTGATAATCTCCCTTGGGGTCAAGATCTCATCCCATGGGGTCAAAATGATCATGAGAACGGTGAGCAAAAATCCCAGAACTACACGGAGGGACCTGATGAATGACCTGCAGAGAGCTGGGACCAAAGTAACAAAGGCTACCATCAGTAACACACTACGCCGAGAGGGACTCAAATCCTGCAGTGCCAGGCGTGTCCCCCTGCTTAAGCCAGTACATGTCCAGGCCCGTCTGAAGTTTGCCAGAGAGCATATGGATGATCCAGAAGAGGATTGGGAGAATATCATGTGGTCAGATGAAACCAAAATGGAACTTTTTGGTAAAAACTCAACTCGTCGTGTTTGGAGGAAGAAGAAAAACCCAAGAACACCATACCTACTGTGAAGCATGGGGGTGGAAACATCATGCTTTGGGGCTGTTTTTTTCCCGGTTAAGGGAAGAATGAACGGGGCCAGGTATCATGAGATTTTAAGCCAAAACCTCCTTCCATTAGTGAGAGCATTGAAGATGGAACGTGGCTGGGTCTTCCAGCATGACAGTGATCCCAAACACACCGCTCGGGCAACGAAGGAGTGGCTCCGTAAAAAGCATTTCAAGGTCCTGGAGTGGCCTAGCCAGTCTCCAGACCTCAACCCCATAGAAAATTTGTGGAGTCCGTGTTGCCCAGCGACCAAAACATCACTGCTCTAGAGGAGATCTGCATGGAGGAATGGGCCAAAATACCAGCTACAGTGTGTGCAAACCTGGTGAAGACTTACAGGAAACGTTTGACCTCTGTCATTGCCAAAAATTTTTGTATATTTGTTAGATCTATTTATGGTACTTTGGTTAATCTTGGCATTAAATACAACAAATTGCAGGTGTAGGATTATTATTGTGGTGAGCTACTAGCTTGCTAAGGGCCAAGACATAAACAAACTGCGCATCCTGGGTTTGTTTGTTTGTTTGTTTTATTAGGATTTTAATGTCATGTTTTACACCCGGTTACATCCACGACAGACACGGTAGTTACTCATTACACAAGATTCATCAGTTTACAAGGTTATATCGAACACAGTCATTTGGATTTGAATTGGATTTTGTATCTCCAATTAACCTCACACCTCACTTGCACGTCTTTGGACTTTGGGAGGAAACCGGAGCTCCCGGAGTGAACCCACGCAGACACGGGAGGAACATGCAAACTTCACACAGAAAGGACCCGGACCGCCCCACCTGGGGATTGAGCCCAGGACCTTCGCACATCCTGGGTAAAACAAGATGGCTATTATTATTCTAAATAATGTTGTTGTTGTTACATAATTCATCTAACATGAACATGGTAAACTTTTAGCGTGCCAAGTGCAATAAATAAAAAGAAAGCATACAGGGTTAAACCAAAGTGAGGTACCATGAAAAACTCACAAATAAATCATCATTCTTCCAGCACTTTTAATACCACCCCTGATCAGTGTTATACTTTCACATGCATACACGTCATACAAGTACATGACCATTTTTACACGTTGTGGATTTGATTTTAAATGGATATAAGTGCCATTTTTACCTATCAGTCTACACATAATCACCCAAAGTGTTTTCAAAGTTTCTTAAAAATTTATCAAAAATCAAAACAAACTTTTATTCACAAATGTACAGACCCTTTGCTGTTGCACTACAAATTAAGCTTCTGTTTGCTTTATTTATTCTTTAAATGTGTCTAGAATTCAATTGGAGTAAGATTGTAAACAGTTTAAAAAGTCACACTGGAGTCCAAAGCCCACTTTTTCTCTGCATTGACAGAAAAAAACAACCCAGGATGCCCAAGTAACTCTCTTTGGATTTCCACAATCATATTGTGGATAGGCATATAAAATAATATCTAAAGTTTGAGTGTTACCAGGACCACCTCAATAATACTGAAATGGAAGAAGCTTGGAGCAACTATGAACTTGTTGAGGCCTTGGTCAGGGATATCTAAATGTATTAAATGTAATGTGTTTTTGTAAAAGCAACAAGTAACTAAGCTTACTGGAATACAGAGTCAAACTAAAGCTTTCCTGTCCAAATACTTGTGGAGATCATTGTGTCTGATTGTGTTTGCTATTCCACAGGCATTACTGTGCCATGTTCATAGTGAATTATGACAAATGATAACTGTGGTGTTAATTTTACTGCAGGTTGCTTTTCTTACAATGTTGTCGGCACACCAGGTAATATATGGACGAGTGTGAGTTTGTTCTGTGCACCTTGGCAATAATAGATAATGTCCACAATTTCCGAATGAGCTCCTTTATTATTATTTAACAGCAATCAGGGGCCAGAGTGTTTTTTTTCTTGCAAAGATGTATGAAGATATAAATACAATTGCTATCTGAGTAAATCTGTCATTTTACCAAAGCTGGAGCTCATCATACAAAATAAGTTCAATTCACTAAAGCTGTAACTCATTTTGCAAATTACACCTGGTACCGCCTTTACCTTTAAGAAGTCATTTACAGTTTTTTTTTATCATCTTAGCCTTTTAATTGTAGTCTGACCATTCCTACTAATGTTAAAAACAGAAATTAAAATGGGAATGTACACTATAAAAGTATTGAGACACATAGTACTATGATTGCTCTTGTTTGTGCTCAGAATTCCACACAGAAGAGCATGCAGGGGCAGGAGAGTAAAAAGGTCTGCAACTAGATAAGAGCAGCCTGAAGGCTATTGGAGGCAGTGAAGCAGAATGATGCCTTTTTGGAAGCAGGGATCAGAAACAGAATCAGATTTTGATTTACTGTGAGTGTTTCGAAGGAGAAAATGTGTCCAGTGCAGATGTTAACAGTATGAGCAGTATGTGCAAAATGTGTAATGCATTGAGCATGTGTAGTGCAAGTTGGAGAGATGGCAGCCTTCCTAGCAAAGCAGATGATGTCCTGTAGTGGCAGCAAGGTACCAGCTGGTGGTAAAGGAGCAGAGGATGAACTCGGTGATGACTGTGTAAAAGGGCATTATCAATACCTTTGGCAGGTTAAACATTCCAGCTATGTGTTTTGTTGTGTTTTCTTGGTGAGGGAGGTGATATTCTGTTCCCACTTGAGGTCCTGTGGAAGATGAGTCCACAACTGGGAACCAACACAGGTGATTGGGTCAAGTGGGGCTGGGTCCTTTCTAAAATCCACAAACACATCAGCTGTTTTTAGGGTGTTGAGATCCAGGTTCTACACCATGTCAACAAATAGTCATCTCCCATCTGTAAGTACAGTCATCCCCATCAGGTACGAGCCCAATGATGGTGGTGTCATCTGCAAACCTCAAGAGCTTGACTGACTGGTGACTGGAGGTTTAGCTGTTTGTGTAAAGGGAGAAAAGTAATGTAGAAAGGACACCGCCTTAAGAAGGAACTGGTGCTAGTGGTCTGTGGGTCAGAAATATGTTTTCCTAGCATCACGAGCTGCTTCCTGTTAAACAGAATGTCAAAGATCCACCTACTCATCCAGTAGAGCCAAAGTTATTGTATTGAATATGGAGCTGAAGTCCACAAACAGTATTCTAGCACAGGTTCCCACTGACTCCAGATGCTGGACAATGTCTACAGTGACCTGTTGGCCCTGAAGGCAAACTGCAGGGGGTCTAGTGGTGGGTTTGTTGTGGATTTGAGTTGGGACAGAACAAAGACTTCATGACCACAGAGGTCAAGGCGACATGTCTGTTGTCATTGACATCAATAAGCCTTATCATTTTGTGCATGGGGTTGATGATGGAGCATTTACAGCAGGATGGTGCAAGACATGTTTCCAGTGATATGTTAAAGGTGTCTGTGAACCCTAGACACAGCTGGTTAGCACAGTGCTTCAGGGTGGCTCACGTTGAGAGAGTATCATTGTTGTGGTTTGGTGGGATGAGGGGGGCTTTAAGGTGGACGGCTGAGTATCAGCCTAGACCCCTGCTGAGGTAGTGGAGCTGGAGATAAAGGCTTGTTGTGTTAAGGGGAATGTGTCAGGACCGCCCCTTTGTCTTTCAAAATCGACAGTAAAACCTCGACACAAACAGAGTAACGTAGTGTATGCTGTTAGGTGCCGGGAGGATTGCCGGGAACTGTACATCGGGGAAACTAAACAGCCACTGGCGAAACGGACGGCCCAACATAGAAGATCGACCTCTGCGGTTTACACTCCCCTGCAAGCCAGCAGCCACTCATTTAATGATGACAATGGACAGATCCTTGACAAGGAGGAATGCTGGTTTGAACGAGGAGTCAAAGAGGCCATCTATGTGAAGAGGGAACGACCATCCCTGAACCGAGGGGGGGCCTGAGAGTACACCTCTCACCATCTCACAACACCGTGATAGGAGCTTTACCCCAATCATGTGTGAAAGGCACACATGGCCATTGTAATTAATGGTCATTGTGATTTGCATATGGACCTGATCACTTAATTGTTTTATTGTTATGCAATGGGCGGTGATCGGTCGTTATGCAAATCGTCTGCATATAAGGTTGAGGTTATTCAACACCAGCTCAGACTGAAGAAATCACTTGGATGAGTGATGAAACGTATCTCTACAATAAACTTGTGTCCAGATGAACTGATTCAACTTTGTGGATTTGTGTACCTGGATTATCGAACATGCATCAAGAAAAACTCATTCAGGCTTTTTACTAGGCGTGAGTCATTAGTGGAGTGTGGAGCATTAGGTGTAAAATTGGTGATCTATCTGAGGTCCTTCCAGACAGAGGCAGAGATAGCGAGATACAAGGACACCGTTTTGAAAGCAGGAAAGTTCAAGGTTGCTCTCTTTGAGGCAGGGAGGCATGAGGACACCCTTTTTCGTGTTCAATTACCCTGAATGCGTTCTCTATACTGATTCGACCCTTCACCGCTGACTGAGGACGCCTCTCAAATGACTTACACCCCCTCCGGCACGTACAGTCAGTACAGACTGCATTTTTCACCTGCACGAGTCAAGTTCATACACTTGACGGTTACTGTGTATGGAGGGCCACACCCCCATCAGCATTATTCCTCAGCCCTGTGCAGGCGCCATCAGTCGGCCAGCAGGGGCCGCAGTTGCACCAGTTATGAGGACCTATGATCCGACTTTTTTACCCCCTGACCCTAAACAACAGCCAATCGTTGTTCATGCAGCCGCCCAGCCCAGTCGGAAAGGCAGAGCTGAGATTTGATACGATGTATTAGAAACCCCAACTCTGGTGCGCTAGAGTACTTTACCGCTGCGCCACCTGAGCGGCTGACACCCTTTCTTGAGATAAGGAGGCACAAAGACGCCATTTTGTAAGTAGGGAAGTTTAAGGCTTTAATGATTGGTGCAATGACGACCTTTTGGAGGCAGGAAGTTGTAAGTTCTTCTTGAAAGCAGGATGATGCATTAGTGCTTGACCTTACAAGTGCTGTTTTTGCAGTTTTTACAGACACACTGGAATTTTTTATAGTAATTTTGTTTTTAGATAGTATTTCCAACATGCTGATGATCAGATGCTTACATACTTTTGGCGATAGTGTATTGAACCTGTAAACGAGGCTTTAACTCTGAGCAAAGCTTTAATATACAGTCAAGACAACACAGGTTGAACCCAGAGAGCATTTCTTGTATCCTTTTGATAAAAATTAGATTTGACATCAGACAGCATGAGCTCTATCTTTTAATGGTCAGAGCTGTCAGATTTGGGTGTGATCTAACCAAAGATTTTTACCATCTATTATGCTGTTTGTGTCTGGCAATGCTAGTTATTATCTGCAATTTATTTCCTACCTGGGGCTACAGCTGGGCCACTTTTCTCATTTTGGCTGCTCCGTCCTTGATCCTTTATGCTGCACACTAAGCTTCTGCCTGGAGCCAAAGTGCTGGAACATCATCACAGAAAAACGCTTTATTATACCACTGTTCCAGCTTCAGTCACAAGGCAGAACCCATATGAACGACTAGACAGGTTCAAATGCACCACAGGAGGTTAAACTTCTGATGAAATTGTGTGCAAAAAAAGAGTCAATTGTAAGTAAACGTCAGACACTCAGCATTTTGGGTGATCTTGGCTGATCAACTACACCTCGGTAAAAAATACAGGTATTTTTTATACTGCAAAAATGCACATGAACTTAAAAAAATACATTTTATAAAATAACCCCATGGCATTGTGGTTCCCATGGCAATGCTAGACATGGACTTGTTTTATGTTTTATGTCTCATTTCTGTTCCATGCTCAGGCACCGCCCATTACTTTGTGGGTGTAGTGGTAGCCTAGTGGGTAGAGCTTTGGGCTATCATTTGGAATATAGTGGGTTCAAATTTTGTTTGCTTTAAGAGGGCGGTACAATGGCTGACCCTGCACTCTGACCCCGGCTTCCCTCAGCTTGGGATATGTGGAAAGAGAATTTCATTGTACTTTACAAGTGTATTTGTATATATGACAATTCTGTCCTTTCGTTTTGTCCTCTGTCATCGTCTATTGATTATTTCTTATTAGATTGGAGCAGCATGGTGGCTAAGTGGGTAGCACTGTCACCTCACAGCAAGAAGGTCCTGGGTTCGATTGTGTCCAGGTCCTTTCTGTGTGGAGTTTGCATGTTCTTCCCGTGTCCATGTGGGTTTCCTCCGGGTGCTCCGGTTTCCTCCCATAGTCCAAAGACATGCAAGTGAGGTAAACTGGAGACACTAAATTGTCCAAGACTGTGTTTGATATGACCTTGTGAACTGATTAACCTTGTGTGTAATGAGTAACTACCGTTCCTGTCATGAATATAACCAAAAGGTGTAAAACATGATGTTAAAATCCTAATAAAAAAACAAACAAAATGTATTAGTTTAGTGTTTTGTATAAGTACCCCTTCTGTTTCATTTGTCCCTTGCATTCTTGCATTATTTGATCGTTAAGGGTTCAGTTAGCTGTATGTTTTTGCACTCATCATGTTCGTATTTCTAGCTTTTTTATTTCCTAGATATCCCAAGTGATTTCTGTTTTTTATTAGCATAAGCAGTTAGCTTAGCTCTAGTGTAGCAGTTAATTCACTCTGTTGTAGGGTTGCCAACCGTCCGGTAAAATACGGAATCATTCTTTATTTGACAAACAGAAATCACTTGGGATATCTAGGAAATAAAAAAGCTAGAAATACGAACATGATGAACAATGGAAACAGTCAAGTAATTTCACCAAGCAAATACCAAGAAATGGGTTGCAGTTTGTCTTTCAACTTCACTCGCAAAATCCGCGATGGGACTGAAGCTCCCAGTGATTAAGTGACGTAGATCTCAAAATAGCTGTCGATCAAAACTGGATTCAGCCTTTCGACTGATCCTCCAATCATCTTGCAGAAGCTCCGCGTCCAGACCCGCCCACAGCACCATTTACCCCCAGAGACGCTCAGCGTCCGGGGGTGGGACAAAATCGTGGCATTTATCCAATGACCGGCGAGTTTCGAAGCAATGAAAAAAAAAACGTTCCATGCAGTCCCGTTGAAGTGAATAGACGCTCAGCTTCTACGGGCAAATGCATTGACGCTACGGGACTGTATGAGAAGTCAACAAAATCGAGTCAGTCGATTTGTGATAAGTAGCTGATTCTGAACGAATTTGTCTTCGAGATGAACATGTTCTAACGCGTTTGTAGTCAATGAAATGTTAACACAACTGTACATATTTGACCATTTAATTTTTGACATTTTAGGGGAAGCTGAGCTTCCCTTGTCTTAGAGAAATCGCCATTGGTGGTTATCTTAGCTTTAGTTAATAAATACAAGAGATACTGCCACAGACAAAACTAAGACCAAGCCAAAGGCTTAATAACTGACTAAACTGGACATTACATAACAACAACATTCTGTCACCGTTCCTGTTCTAACTGTACACTAAACATTAAATGAGAAGAACAGGACTGAAGAAAGATGGTCAAGAATTCAATATTGGTGGAGGAAACATAGGGTGACCATACCATACTTTTTGAGATGCGTCCGGCCGGGATTTTTAAATCACCAAAAATGTCCGGGATTCGGCTTTTCTAGTCTGCACTCGCTATTCTGTGTGTATGTTTTGCATTGGTTTGTTTTTAGGTCTTTTTAGGAGTGCATCTGTTTTAACACAGAGGCTCTTGTCAACTAGTGATGGGTCGTTCGCGAACGCTCCGATACTATTGAACGGCTCTTTGAAATGAACGAAAGGAACCGAGTCGCGCCTCAGGGATCCGTTTTATATATATATTTCTGCGCAGTTCTTATCGACTGTAATCCACCAATTCCGCTTCCATGAGTAAAAGTGATATTAACATGGGGTTGTCTTAAAGTTTACCCAGTAGCGCCTCCCGAAGAACGAAGAGTCATATTTTTGAACGGCTCTTTAAAAGGAACCGAGCCAAAAGATCCGACTCCCTTTAAAGAGCCATAATTCTCATCACTATTGTCAACACCGTGATGGTGCTGCATTCTGTGGAAATTGCTCAGCAAGCACTAGAAGACACATCTTACTGCTGGGTTTCTACTGATGGGAGCAAGTAATTAAAGTTAATCAAATTAAAGTTAAAAACACTCCTAATAAGTCGGCTGATACGATTGTACAACACATCAAAGAAACTAAAGGGATTTTAATTTATAGGTGACAACTGTTTTTTAATTTATTGTTATTATTGTTTAGGGCTTAACGCTGAATGTGAAGGAATAAGATGATCTGACCATAAAGACCCTTGTTAAAGAGCAGCTGTACGTATCAAGTTCAGTAACACAGCTGGATGGTTATTGACTCATTTGTCAACTATTTAAACCTCGACCCCATACACACTGCCATTCACCAACGACATAAAATAATCCCCCCCCCCCTTCCCCGAACCAGGCGTCCTCTTTTTTAAAAAGTAAAATACGGTCACCTTAGGAAACATCAATAACCTTTGATATGTGGATGACAAATCACTTACAGCAGAAAATCGGGAAAACCTGAAGGCCGTTATAAGTGAAGTTTTATCTGCTGTGTCTGTTATTTTGTGAACCACAGTACATTTATTAATTGTTTAGATCGTTGGATCGATATTTGTGCTGTTTGCAGTGGTTAGAAGCACCACAAGGTGGCAGAATGTTTCCAGTTGACCCAATATTCTTGTCCAGTGGGGTCCTGTATTCCATCCACACAGTTGTCTGTTATACTACAGTAAACTCCAGCAAAATCCAAAACAATTGAACATTATTTTATTAATCCTAGTCCTAGTTAATTTTTTCTATAGTCTGTAAGGTCTATAGTCTTTTCCGTTTTAGGTTAATAACAAATAAAATCCTAAAGTAATTAAAATAAAATGATTTATAGTGATATAATAAAGTGGATATAACAGTGTTGGGTGAGATAAGAATACAGTGGACCCTTGGGTTATGAACCGTTTACCATACAAACATTTCGGGTTACGAACGATCTTTATCAACTTAACGTACGAACACATTTCGGATTACGAACCTAAATTCGCGAAACACGTGACGTCACGAACTAGTTAACTCCGACCGTCTCTCTCTATATATATCTACAGTGAGCGGAAAGCAGACAGTGTTTTTTTTCGGTGTTTTCTTTATATTTTGTAAAATTCAATATTAAAATGGCCTCAAAGAAGTTGCAAAGGAAGCGTAGTGCTGAGAAAATGAACAAATCTATTTGTTGTTGTATAATTACTTCTGCCAGTAGCTGTCACTGTGTATCAGACAGAGGGGACAGTGAGTGAGAGAAGAAGGAAATCGCTGAGTAAAGTATTCTTTCTTTCGTGCAATTACACCTACAAAATACAACACTACTGAAATACAGAAGGAAATAATAGAGAAATATGAGAGTTATTGTTGTCTCTGGTAGATACATTTTATATAAAAAGAAGGAAATTTATTATGGTGTATAGCACACGTACTGTACTGATATGCGATGTGTTTTTATGTACAGTACTACTGTGTATTGTTGTTCATTATTGTTTATTACAGTATTATCTATTCTATAATTTAAGATTAAGGGAAAATATACTTGTATTTATAACAAAAAAGACCATTTAAGACATTAGAAAGGTTAGGTAAGGGGGGGGGGATGTCTGGTCTTAATTTTGTTTACATTATTTCTTATGGGAAAAATAGGTTTAACTAACGAACATTTTGACTTAAGAAATTAAATTTGTAAGTCAAGTGTCTACTGTATAGCTATACTACAGATTATATTTACAATAAATATAGCTCAGCTATCCAAAGCAACTTACAGTTGTGACCTGGCGATGGTGGGGCTTGAACCCACAACCTTCTGATTACTAGTCTAGTGCCTTAACCACTAAGCTAAACTGCCCTATTCATTCATTTATTCATTGCCGTTCCATAGTCATTTATAAAAATTCACCCCAAACATCTCAGATCAGAGTTTCCCTCAGGCATTTATAACTCAGATTGGCCTTCCTTTCCTTCCACAGCGTTCTTCAATGTGTGCTTTATAAAGCTTTGTACACTTCTCAGCTCTTTCCTGTTATTGAACCCTATGTATTAATTCACCTCGCTTGGAAAAATTGTTCAACTTTTATAGCCGGAGGTTGTTTAAACTTATTTACTTGAAGCTTGACTGTCTGCAACCTCAGAAAAGTGAAATGTGGCTCACCTACTTTGTGCTTTTCTATAAAAACTATATCAAGGCAATTAACTGTGAGTTTAGAGATATCAGAGCAATTAAATCCACCACTGAAGCCGCTTTAAATCGATCCTGCCCTGAACAGGGAGTCAGTGCAGATTATAAAGAAGTTAGTCTTCTGTTCTCTCTTTGATGTTATCATGAATCAAAATTCATCAGTGACCTTGAACGAGCAGCGCTGCCTGATTACTTTTGCACGCTGCGGACAGCTGCTGTGATATTAGTTTCCTATCTGTTGGATATCTGAGGACGACAAAAGCAAGAACTGCTTTAAGTATTACAGATTCTTTTGTTCACTTCAAACGAGAGAAAAGGTCTGTGATCCTATTCGACCGCGGTTGCCGCTCATTACAGCAATAAAGCCATTTGTGCCTCTGCACATCCCTCTATAAAGAGAATAATTGATGGATTTTGCAGCACTGTTGCTGTAACTCCTCTTTATTTATTATAACAAAGGAATAAAAGATATTGTCTGAGGATACCGGAGCAAATCTGACTGAAGTGTTTGTCTTTAAGTTCTTCAAACAAAACTCAAGTCCTGTAGTGAAATTTAGGCGGATGCTATTTCTCATTTAATTTACAATGTATGGACCTTGATTTTACCTTCACTGGATGCTTCTGTGATATTTAATCATGATCGTTATTATTATATTACAATATTTACTGTTAAGTAAAATATTACAAAAACTGAAAGACAATGAAATATCAGAATACATGTATCTATATCTATATATCTATATCTATATGAAATCTGTTGAGGGGCCCAAAAATGTTTTTACACTGGGGCCCATGAGCTCCTAGTTACGCCATTGGGTGCAGCGTTAAAACATGCCAGCCCACCAGTGCTCACATTTTGAGCTCTCAGCTCTGCTAATAAACAGACAGACGATGGGCTGAATGTCTGTAGGGGCAGGGATGGTGCCTGAAACACGGTCCTTGCCTTCTTGGGCATTTACGACCTCTGCTGACTGACTCTTCTGACTCTGTGAGACCCTGACCCTAGCAGGTGAAAAGAAGCGATCGGCAGCTGCATGCATGTTGGAGGGGGCACATGACAGCCATGGCCCTTCTTAGCCAGGGATGGGGGTAACAGCAGCAATGAGAAATAGTGAGCTCCAATTGGCTATAAATGGATTGGGTGAAAAATGGGGTTACCCTACCCATGTCACATTCTTCTTCTGACCAAAGTTCATGCTAAAAATAAACAAGTTTTAATGTCCAATCTAATCATTATTCGTGATAAAACCACTTTATCGCGAATAAATGGAAACAATGGCTACTGTGCCTTTACAACCAGGACACTGAATCATATAAGTATGGTGAAATAACTGTGCTGTTTTCAGATTTAACAGCAAGGCTTAAAAGCTTTCCAACAAATCAGATTGTACATCTCACTCACTCACTTTCTTAACCGCTTATCCAATTATGGTCACTGGGGGGTGGGGTGCTGGAGCCTATCCTAGCTTTTCAATGGGCGCAAGGCACCCAGTAACACCCCGGACGGGGCACTAGTCCATCGCTGGGTAGACACACACACACCCATTCACCTATAGGGCGATTCAGTATCTTCAATTAACCTGACTGCATGTCTTTGGGCTGTGGAAGGAAACCAGAGCTCCCAGAGGAAACCCACACAGACACGGGGAGAACATGCAAACTCCACACAGAAAGGACCCGGACCGCCCCGCCTTGGGATCGAACCCAGGGCCCTCTTGCTGTGAGGCAACAGTGCTACCCACCGAGCCACCATGCTGCCCAGATTGTACATTCTGCTCCTGTTATTTTATTACAGTCCACTATTATTGTCTACATAAACTAGATTGATGGATACAAAGGCCTTTTGGTCAATATCTAGCCAAGCAGAGGTCCAGAAAAATCTGATGATATCACAGTGGATAACTTTGTCCTTTAAATAAATAAAACAATGTTTTGTGTTGTGTTTTAACTCAGGTTTACTCAACTTGTTTTGGTTAAAGATCTAAAATTATTGCATGACAAAGCTGTATTAGGCCAGAGGAAAGTAAAGTACCTGAAACCCACACAGACAATGTGTGGAACGCCCACAGACAGTGATTAGTGCAGTGCACAAAGAACCCTGGTCCTCTGTAGACCTTCTGGTTGCAAAAGCAGAAATACAACACACTCATTTACTTACTTACTTACTCACCAATACACACTGGGCCAATCCACCCTCTGCATAATAAACAATTTTGGCAGTGATTGATGTTCACAGAAGAGTTTAATCAGACTTTGTGGGGGAGGAGATCAGTTTACTCTCCACGTCTTCACATTCTGGCTTCATCATCCGCTGTGTACGGCCAAGCAACTTCCTGTACAACCTTCTCTCACTGTGTGTGTGTGTGTGAGTGTGTGTGTGTGTGTGTGTGTGTGTGTGTGTGTGTGTGTGATCTGGATCATACTGCTGTGGTGTGGAATGCAGACTCTGGCAAAAACACAGTCTGAGTTGTAAATGCACACACACATTGATTAGACCCTTACATTTAGTAAGTGACTGTGATGAGTTTCACATGTTCTCCCCACGTACATGTGGGCTTTCTTTAGGTATTTTTCAGTTTCTTTTGATCTGTCACATAATTTTCACTAAGTGATTTCGTAGCATTAAACAAAACATGATTTAAGGAACAAACTTAATATAAAAAAGTAATATCACCCAATATTTATACCACTACTACCACTACTACTACTACTACTATTACTACTACTACATTTACTAGACGCTTTTATCCAAAGCGACTTACACAATGAGCGGAACACGATGAGCAATTGAGGGTTAAGGGCCTTGCTCAGGGACCCAACAGTGGCAACTTGGTGGTGGCGGGGCTTGAACCGGCAACCTTCTGCTTACTAGTCCAGTACTGGCCCACTACTACTGCTACTACTAATAATAATAATAATAACAACAATAATAATAATAATGATAATAAAAGTGATAATAATAATGATAATAATGATAATAATAATGATAATAATAATAATAATAACACTGATCATAACAGTGATAATAATAATAATGATCATAATTGGTAATAATGATAATAATAATAATATTAATGATAATAATAATAATAATAATAATAATGATTATAATAATAATGATACTACTACTACTAATAATAATAATAATAATGATAATAATTATTATTATTATTATAATAATGATAATAATAATAATAATAATAATGATACTACTACTACTACTACTACTACTAATAATAATAATAATAACAATAATAATAATGATAGTGCTACTACTACTCATAATAATAATAATAATAATAATAATGATAATAATAATAATAATAATGATAATAATGATAATAATAATTATTATTATTATGCAATTGACTGTGTGTCTGTAGAGGGAGGGACAATGTGTAAAACAGGTTCCTTGTTTCTGGTGCAATTTCAACCTCTGCTGACCAGTCAAGGCATCTGCAAGAGGGTGAACGATACTGCATTCTGTGAGGCCCTGCCCCTAGCAGGTGAAAAAAGGCGAATAAAATACTCCAACTTCTAATGATGATAATAATAATAAATGTGGCATTGCATGGTCAAAGGTCCCATGATTGATTGGTTACCTGTCTGGACTGCATTGCGCACCGTGTCTTTGTTGAAGCTGGAGCCACCGCGACTCTGACCAGGATAGTGTGGTGGTAAAATGAAAATGAAATAATTATTTTTAATAGAGGTGAAAATGGAATAATGATGACGACGATGGTGATTTCAGTATTATTAGTATTATTGTACAAAAAGTTACAGATAGTTCTGTTTGTACTATGTTAAGTGCTTTTTTTAGGGTGCAGTACGGTGGCCGAGAAGTGCAAAACAAATGAACATTTCAGAAAACAAAATTACAAAAAAACAAAAACAAATTTACAATGAAAGCAAAAACAAATTTACAAGTGTTTGGGTACCCAGTGTTTGTAAATTTGTTTTTGCTTTCATTGTAAATGTGTTTTTGTTTTTTTGTAATTTTGTTTTCTGAAATGTTCATTTGTTTTGCACTTCTCGGCCACCGTAGTGCAGTAACCAAGGCAAATATTTACAGAAATGTTGATGAAAGATTATTTAGACTCTTACACAGACTCACCACTAGAGGGAATTCCAGATAATAAAATCAGCTCAGCTTGCACAAGCAGCTGTACAACACAGGAAAAAAAACACTGAAACTCGAGAGACTCTCAACACTCTTCCTAACACACCATTCATATTCAACAGTTCAAATGTTTTAACACTGGGTGGCTTTAACTTGACAGTAGATGATAAACTTCACTACAGCTAACGTCAGGATGTGAAATGTAGGAACTCTGTGGGCACAGTTTGATCAGAAATCTGAGGCAGCCGGTTGGAAAAGGCGGCTGTACAAAATCTAACTTTCCAATCCAAACATCACAGTAATATGTTAAGCCTTATTTTCTTTAACTCAACACACAACCCAGGAAGAACCCAAAAGAAAGTCAACTTTCTTCATCTAGAATAGATAGATAGAATTGATTGTTTGACTGATTGATTGATTGGTAGGTAGGTAGGTAGGTAGGTAGGTAGGTAGGTAGGTAGGTAGGTAGGTAGGTAGGTAGGTAGATCTACAGATCTACCGACAATAGATAGATAGATAGATAGATAGATAGATAGATAGATAGATAGATAGATAGATAGATAGATAGATAGATAGATAGATAGATAGATAGATAGATAGGTTGGTGGGTTGATTGATTGATTGGTAGGTAGGTAGGTAGATCTACAGACAGTAGATAGATAGATAGATAGATAGATAGATAGATAGATAGATAGATAGATAGATAGATAGATAGATAGATAGATAGATAGATAGATAGATAGATAGATAGATAGATAGATAGATAGATAGACAAGGTCAGGATGTCTGGAGATAAGTTTGTGTGCAGTGGTTGTCTGAGAAGCACTCATGCCCACAACCTAAGGCATACCATAACCCACAGGAGGTTCTCCTGTCTGGCTCTTCTTCCCTCCCACAGACACGGTTGATTGTGTCTGTTGTGTGGCAAAACAGGCCACTGAGACACACCTAACAACCACAGTGTTTTCCTAAATCACATCTACTGACAGCATACAATTACTAATCACATTGCAGTAGGAGGAAACATTACTCATCCCGTTTAGGTTTAGTCATTTAATAGTACTTATCTTTACTGTAAAAATGTCTTTTTTCTACTTTGTGCTCATAAATACGGCATGAGTAGCCCATCCCCATTAAAATAGGGGTTTAAATCCAGCTGGGTGTCTACATAAACATGATTGGCTGTGTATGATGAGGGAAAAAGGCTGAAGTCCAGCAATGGATTGGTGCCCTGGACAGGGTATTCCTTCCTTGCACCTAGTGTTTCCAGGTGGAACAGGACTCGCAGCAACCCTGAACAGGATAAAACGGTTAGTAAAAATGAAATAGACTTATTATAAAAATGTAATTTTGAGCAAAAACTAAAATATCTTTTAAAAAAGTATTCAGGCTCCACAAATTAATCACATCAGTATGGATAAGGTACTAAACTATTGATCAAAAGGTTTCTGGTTTAAGCCCCACCATTGCCAAATTGCCTCTGTTGGGCCCGTAAACAAGCCCCTTAACCCTCAATTGCTCACAATTATAATTTGCTTAGGATAAAAAGCATCCGTTATATACAATAAATGTAGATGTAACTGTTAGTTCCTGTTACAAAGTTGTTAGGTTGATGGCACTTACATCTTTTAAACATCTATAATAAAACTATTAGATTTTTGCAGGATTGTGGTTCAGCTTTGAGTCATTGTTCTCACTTTTTTTACTTACTAGTTCTTACTAGGGATATAACGATACACTCTACCCACGATGCAATGAGATTCACGATACTGGGTTCACGATACGATTTTTTCCCGATTTTTTAAACTGAAATTGAAGACAAATGATGACAAAGTTTCCTTTAATTGTTTGTCTTAAAAAAAGAAAATAAAATACTGTATTTATCTTTTATTTATCTAAATAATGAATGTCCTTTTATTTCTGAGGTAGGTACAAACTATGCAAAACAATTTTGAATTAAGCCCAATTTGGCTGAAAAACCCCAAAGTTGGCAACCAGACTTATAGCGCCACTGACATCAACCAGGCGAGGTGTATAGCGCCAGTGCCCTCTGCTGTTTAAAGTGAATATCGATTCATTATACATGTTGTTCTCCCCGTGTCTGCGTGGGTTTACTCTGAGTGCTCCGGTTTCCTCCTACAGTCCAAAGACATGCAAGTGAGGTGAACTGGAGATACAGTAGACCCTTGACTTACGAATTTAATTGGTTCTGAAGGGCTGTTCTTAAGTTGTTCATGTTCGTTAGTTAAACCGATTTTTTCCAAAAGAAATAATGTAAACAGAATTAATCCGTGCCAGACCCCCCCCCCCCACCTAACCCCTCTAATGTCTTAAATGGTCTTTTTTGTTACAAATACAAGTATATCTTCCCTTAAATCTTAAATTATAGAATAGACATTCTTGTAATAAACAATAATAAACAACAATACACAGTAGTACTGTACATAAAAAACACATATTCAATACAGTACGTGTGCTGTATCATATATCATAATAAACTTCTTTTTTTATATATAAAATGTATCTACCAGAAACAACAATAACTAATATTTCTCTATTATTTCCTTCTTTATTTCAATAGTGTTGTATTTTGTAGGTGTAATTGCACGAAAGAAAGAATACTTTACTCAGCGATTTCCTTCTTCTCTCTCACTCACTGTCTCCGCTGTCTGATACACAGTGACACCTACTGGCAGGAGTAATTATACAACAACGAATAGTGATTTTTTTTTTTTCACTTTCTCAACTCTGCGCTTTTTTTGGGGACATTTTAATATTGAATTTTACAAAATATAAAGAAAACATTGGAAAAACTGCTGCCCGAATGTTTGCTCACTGTATATATACAGTGTATTACAAAAGTGAGTACACCCCTCACATTTCTGCAAATATTTTATTATATCTTTTCATGGGACAACACTATAGAACTAAAACTTGGATATAACTTAGAGTAGTCAGTGTACAACTTGTATAGCAGTGTAGATTTACTGTCTTCTGAAGATAACTCAACACACAGTCATTAATGTCTAAATGGCTGGCAACATAAGTGAGTACACCCCACAGTGAACATGTCCAAATTGTGCCCAAAGTGTCAATATTTTGTGTGACCACCATTATTAACCAGCACTGCCTTAACCCTCCTGGGCATGGAATTCACCAGAGCTGCACAGGTTGCTACTGGAATTCTCTTCCACTCCTCCATGATGACATCACGGAGCTGGTGGATGTTAGACACCTTGAACTCCTCCACCTTCCACTTGAGGATGCGCCACAGGTGCTCAATTGGGTTTAGTCCATCACCTTTACCTTCAGCTTCCTCAGCAAGGCAGTTGTCATCTTGGAGGTTGTGTTTGGGGTCGTTATCCTGTTGGAAAACTGCCATGAGGCCCAGTTTTCGAAGGGAGGGGATCATGCTCTGTTTCAGAATGTCACAGTACATGTTGGAATTCATGTTTCCCTCAATGAACTGCAGCTCCCCAAGGCCAGCAACACTCATGCAGCCCAAGACCATGATGCTACCACCACCATGCTTGACTGTAGGCAAGATACAGTTGTCTTGGTACTTCTCACCAGGGCGCCGCCACACATGCTGGACACCATCTGAGCCAAACAAGTTTATCTTGGTCTCGTCAGACCACAGGGCGTTCCAGTAATCCATGTTCTTGGACTGCTTGTCTTCAGCAAACTGTTTGCGGGCTTTCTTGTGCGTCAGCTTCCTTCTGGGATGACGACCATGCAGACCGAGTTGATGCAGTGTGCGGCGTATGGTCTGAGCACTGACAGGCTGACCTCCCACGTCTTCAACCTCTGCAGCAATGCTGGCAGCACTCATGTGTCTATTTTTTAAAGCCAACCTCTGGATATGACGCCGAACACGTGGACTCAACTTCTTTGGTCGACCCTGGCGAAGCCTGTTCCGAGTGGAACCTGTCCTGGAAAACCGCTGTATGACCTTGGCCACCATGCTGTAGCTCAGTTTCAGGGTGTTAGCAATCTTCTTATAACCCAGGCCATCTTTGTGGAGAGCAACAATTCTATTTCTCACATCCTCAGAGAGTTCTTTGCCATGAGGTGCCATGTTGAATATCCAGTGGCCAGTATGAGAGAATTGTACCCAAAACACCAAATTTAACAGCCCTGCTCCCTATTTACACCTGGGACCTTGACACATGACACCAGGGAGGGACAACGACACATTTGGGCACAATTTGGACATGTTCACTGTGGGGTGTACTCACTTATGTTGCCAGCTATTTAGACATTAATGGCTGTGTGTTGAGTTATTTTCAGAAGACAGTAAATCTACACTGCTATACAAGTTGTACACTGACTACTCTAAGTTATATCCAAGTTTCATGTCTATAGTGTTGTCCCATGAAAAGATATAATGAAATATTTGCAGAAATGTGAGGGGTGTACTCACTTTTGTGATACACTGTATATATATATATATATATATATATATATATATATATATATATATATATACAGTATATATATATATATATATATATATATATATATATATATATACAGAGAGAGAGAAACGGTCGGAGTCAACTTGTTCGTGACATCACGTGTTTCGCGAATTTCAGTTCGTAGTCCAAAATTTGTTCTTACATTAAGTTGAAAAAGATCGTTCGTTAACCCAAAATGTTCGTATAGTAAACGGTTCGTAAATCAAGGGTCTACTGTAATAAATTGTCCAAGACAATGACAATGACCGTTCCTGTCATGAATGTAACCAAAAGTGTAAAACATGACGTTAAAATCCTAATAAATAAACATCATTTTACATGTCAAATGTTACATTTTTGAATCGGTTATTAACTGTCTTGTGGTGAATCGTTACATCCAGGCACGTGCACAGATAGACCCCTAGTGGTGCTCAAGCACCTGCCCTTCTGCCCTGGATGAGAAAAGTGCCCTTTCTGCTGAAGCCCAATTTTTTCTACATTCATCAATATTTAAAAATAAAAATGACCCTCTCTGTCATCAATTCCCCCCAAAAGTGTTTTGATATCTGACGGGCATTTATTTGAGTTCTTGTGAGAATTCTGCCCCGATGTGACCTTGCCCCTACCTCCTCCTCCTCCTCCGGTTAGCACTCATGCAGTGCTGAGCGCCAGGCCAAACCGCTGCTACACACTTCTCCTCTGACCCGCAGCATCAGACAGACAGGTAATGACAGTGTTTCATACAAAGAGAATCCATGCATAACGCATGGCCTACACGTTTTGTAATCATGAGTCATGAAATATGTGATTTCAAAGCCTCGTCCAGCTGTTTACTGACGTTTGTCATGTTTAATGAAGGAAGAAGGGGACAAACTGCAGCAGACAGACAGAGAATTTAAAGACAGTTTTACTGTTTTACAAATTGGACAAGTTCACTAGTTTTGTTTCATTTAAAATCTTGCTTATTTTGATGTGAAAGCCTGAAGAAAAAAAAGCATGAGCACAAACATTTTGCAGGAGAATGTCAAGTCGCTCTCACAGTAAAGTGTTGAAAATAGATACAAACATACAATATTTTATAATTACAGCATCCTGGCCCAAACGCTGTGTAGGAAAAGCCACCTTTAGTCAAGGAGTTATTTTCATGCAAGCATTTATACTTCAACAGTTTACAAATGAGGAATAATTTTGCTAGGTAATTAACATTACAAACTAATATATGTAGAAGGCTAAATATAATGCTCTATGATATAAAACAGCATACAAAAAATGATGAATAAATAGGAAAATGTTATTTAGATGTCTATTTGATTTTATTGGCATAATAATAGGCCCATTGTGGTAAATTGGTACTAGTAATGTTATATTATTAGTGTAATGCTTCAACTCTGTCAGAAAACATTTTACATTTTCAGCATTTAGCAGATGCTTTTATCCAAAGCGACTTACACAATGAGCAATTGAGGATTAAGGGCCTTGCTTAGGGACCCAACAGTGGCAACTTGGTGGTGGTGGGGCTTGAACCGGGAACCTTCTGCTTATTAGTCCAGTACCTTAACCACCGAGCTATCACTGGCCCAGTAGAAAACAGTAAAAGTCACTCTTGATTATTATGCACAACATTGATTTATCTCATTTACAAATTTTGCAGCATAATGCCAAGAAAAGAAAGGTTACAAAAGCAGAAAGAAAAGGAACTACAGCAAGCAGCTCAGGGTAGCAGCTCTCTTTTATCCTGGATTAGGCCATCTACCAGTGAAGCAAATGAGGGAGATGTATCAGTATCAGTTGTTTGGTTATTAAAAAGCACGCACAATATGGCCTTGTTTTTGCCTGTTTTTCATTTATTTATGCAATTTGGTAATTTAAGTTATTTGATTAGATGTGTATTGATTGTGTTAACAAAAATAAATATGTAAGTTAAATATCCTACCGTGTTTTTTTATTTTTTTATTAATAATTTTGGCGATGGGTGCCCTTTTTTTGGCTTGAGCACCTGCCCCCAAAAATTTCTGTGCATGTCCCTGGTTACATCCCTGGTTCTTACTAGTTTTTTTTCAATCCTTTGAACATTTTCAGTTGGGGATTGGCTAGATTATGTAAAAACATAATGTGATACAGTGGAAACTTACCATGGGTGTTTTCAGGTGGCACCGTTCCCACTGCAGCCCTGGCCAGTAAGTGAAAATACTAAATCCACTGAGTCTTTGTGGTTTTTATTACTTACATCAAGTAGGATAAAGTTCACATTTGGACTGGATTTCAGGACTTTCTATACATATTTTGTTGTAAAATGTGGTTGGCAGCACCCATAATTGCATTCACATGTACACAAAAGCACAATCTGATCCTCTGGAGGGGTCTAACACACACACACACACACACACACACACACACACACACACACACATACATGGTTTACCACAGCAACAGTGGATGGGGACGGACTACAAGAACCAGACATCCAGACCAGATCTCTTGGGTCAGACAGAAAAAAGCAGGTCTGTATATTTTTTAACGCACCTCCACTCACCTTTAAGTGTCAGATAATCAGATACAATAAACCATACACACAGAGCTGCTACGTCTCTGGACTAAATATTCCACATCTTATTCCAAGAGCATGGGCATACATGGAGTTGACCCTAATGGGATGGCTTTCCTCAAGATTTTGGAGTGTGTCTGTTGGAGTTTGTGTCCATTCAGTTAAAAAAGCATTTATGATGTAAGGCAGCATGGATGAAGAGGCTCGGCTCGCCTGTTTTTTTTCAATTCATCCCATGGGTGTTTGATAGTACTCAGGTCAGGGCTCAGTGCAGACCACTGTAATTCATTCACACCAAACTTGTCAAGCCTTGTATTCACTGATGTTACTTTAAGCTCGGAATAGCAAAGATACTTCCCCAAACTGTTCCCACAATTTTTAATGGGATAAGTACAAGAATAATTATATTAACTTGTAGCAATTAAGTAACCAATACATCTCTGAGACCCTTAAGATTAAACTCCTGCAAACCTGAGGTCCAGAAGCTTCTCCCTTTTTCCATCAAGGGGTCCAAAACCTCCCAAGCACAAGCTCTTGCCAACCCAAGACCCATAAATATATTTTTCTTTGGCCCTGGGGCTGCTATAATCCCACATCAGCCCATAAAATTCAAATACTGAAACCCTTAATTCAACAATCGCCAACTTCTACCATCCAATTCCCACAATATTCTACTATCCTACTAGCCAGCAGTTTATATTCCCGCAATCCTGAAGCCCAGAAACGTCTTCCACCCTTCTAGGTCCCTTCTGAAACCAACAAGCTCCTACTCCTGCAAACCTGAGACCTACAAGCCCTTATTCCTTCCAACATAAGTCCAGCAAGCTCCTACTCCTGTCAACCTGAGACCAACAAGCTCCTACTCTTGTCAACTTGAGACCAACAAGCTCCTACTCTTGTCAACCTGAGACCTACAAGCTCCTATTCCTGCCAACATAAGACCTACAAACTCCTTCTTCTGCCAACCTGAGATCAATAAGCTCCTACTACTGTCAAACTGAGACCTGCAAGCTTCTACTCCTGTCAACCTGAAACCAACAAGTTCCTACTCCTGCCAACCTGAGGCCTACAAGCTCCTACTCCTGCCAACCTGTGACCAATAAGCTCCTACTCCTGCCAACCTGAGGCCTACAAGCTCCTACTCCTGCCAACCTGTGACCTACAAGCTTTTACTTCTTCCAGCCTGAAACCAATAAGCTCCTACTTCTGGCAACCTGAGACCTACAAGATCCTACTCTTGCCAAACTGAGACCAACAAGCTCTTATTCTTGCCAACATAAGACCTACAAGCTCCTACTCCTGCCAACCTAAGACCAATAAGCTCCTAAAGCTCCTACTCCTGCCAACCCGAGGCCTACTAGCTCCTTCTTTTGCCAACCTAAGAACAACAAGCTCCTACTGCTTTCAAGCTAAGACCTACAAACTTCTACTCCTGCCAACCTGAGACCTACAAGGTCCTACTCCTGCCAACCTGAGGCCAACAAGCTCCTACTTCTGGCAACCTGAAACCTACAAACTTCTACTCCTGTCAAACCGAGACCTACAAACTCCTACTCCTGCCAACATAAGACCTACAAACTCCTACTCCTGCCAACATAAGACCTACAAACTCCTACTCCTGCCAACATAAGACCTACAAACTCCTATTCCTGCCAACATAAGACCTACAAACTCCTATTCCTGCCAACATAAGACCTACAAGCTTCTAATCCTGCCAGCTTAAGACCTACAAGCTCCTTCTCCTGCCAACCTGAGACCTATAAGCTCTTACTCCTGCCAACCTGAGACCAATAAGCTCCGACTCCTGTCTATCTGAAACCTACAAGCTTTTACTTCTTCCAGCTTGAGACCTACAAGCTCCTACTCCGGCCAATTTAAGACCTACTAGCTCCTACTTTTGCCAACCTAAGAACAACAAGCTCCTACTGCTTCCAAGCTAAGACCTACAAACTTCTACTCCTTTCATCCTAAACCCACAATCTGCTACCCTTTCTATTCTTTAAAAAAGTGGATGAAATGGATGAATGCTCTCAGATGTTTAAACCTGAATGAACTCCAATCTTGGCTTGAGAGCAGCATTTGATCTTACACAACCCAGCCTGGCTCGGTCCATCTTCAGCTCATCCTTTTATAGTGAAAAACCTCGGCAATCTAGCCATGCCAATCTCACTGACAGCATGATCTGACCTGTAACATCTGCAAACGATGAATGTGAAGAAGAAAGGCTGGGATTTCTTTTCTTAATACATACTGATCTATTTTGAGACATACTGGCAGTACCGCCCACATGGTCAGCATATGGTCAACATCATGTCTTACACATCCATACCTCTTTGTAGTGCCTTCTTTAAAATATAGGGGTAATAACGATCTACCGATTTTTCCAAGTAATGCCTCCCTTTTTGTTCATTGTCATAATTATCTCAATTTCCCTGTGAACACTGGTGATACCTGCCAGTTGTTTGGCACCCAAGTTAATAGAGGGTCTAAGGAGCTAAGGAGGGTCACAGGTTAACACAGGATCCCTTTATTTTTTATTAATTTTAGTAACCAGGTTTTCCAACATTCATTCATTCATTCTTTATCCTATTCAGGGTCACAGTGGGTACAATTCACCGGGCGAAAGGTAGTAAACACCCTGGACAGGTCGCCAGTCCATCACAGGGCAAACACACACACACACACATACACACATTCACACCTAGCTTCGGTTAACATGACTGCATGTCTTTGGACTGTGTGAGGAAAATGCAGCACATGGGGAGAACATGCTCCACACAGAAAGGACCCAGACTGCTCCACCTGGGAATCGAATCCAGGACCTTCTTTCTGTGTGCAGTGGTCTGCACAGAGCCCTGACCTCAGCCCTACTGAACAGCTTTGGACTGAACTGGAATGTCAACTGAGGTGCCCAGTCATACAAATGTTCTTTTGATTAAACAGGGACAAATTCCCACAGACATACTCCAAAATCCTTTCAGAAAAATGGCTGTTGTTATAGCTGGAAAGATCATATAATGGTCACTCTGTTTTATCACCATGTGTTTTTATAATAACATCCAGCAAGCTCATGGTCAAGTGTCCAAATACTTTTGGCCATATAGTGTACACTGATCAAACATAACATTAAAACCACCTCCTTGTTTCTACACTCACTTTATCAGCTCCACTTACCATATAGAAACACTTTGTAGTTCTACAGTTACTGACTGTAGTCCATCTCTTTCTCTATATACTTTTTTAGCCTGCTTTCACCCTGTTCTTCAATGGTCAGGACCACCACAGAGCAGGTATTATTTAGCTGGTGGATGATTCTCAGCACTGCAGTGACACTGACATGGTGGTGGTGTGTTAGTGTGTGTTGTGCTGGTATGAGTGGATCAGACACAGCAGCACTGCTGGAGTTTTTATATACCGTGTCCACTCACTGTCCACTCTATTAGACACTCCTACCTAGTTGGTCCACCTTGTAGATGTAAAGTCAGAGATGATCGCTCATCTATTGCTGCTGTTTGAGTTGGTCGTCTTCTAGACCTTCATCAGTGGTCACAGGGCGCTGTTGGCTGGATATAGTTTTGGTTGGTGGACTATTCTCAGTCCAGCAGTGACAGTGAGGTGTTTAAAAACTCCATCAGCACTGCTGTGTCTTATCCATTCATACCAGCACAACACACACTAACACACCACCACCATGTCAGTGTCACTGCAATGCTGAGAATGATCCACCACCTAAATAATACCTGCTCTGTGGTGGTCCTGGGAGAGTCCTGACCACTGAAGAACAGCATGAAAGGGGGCTAACAAAGCATGCAGAGAAACAGATGGACTATAGTCAGTAGTTGTAGAACTACAAAGTGCTTCTATATGGTAAGTGGAGCTGATAAAATGGACAGTGAGTGTAGAAACAAGGAGGTGGTTTTAATGTTATGACTGATCAGTGTAGATTGTTGTTACCAAAGAGATAAAATATTGATGTCATTGAGCCCGTCAGACGGTGAACGTAACTGTTTCTGAGTTACGGTAATTATCTCTAGGGAGTCTCTCCATCACACAGCACTAAATGTTCAGTCATGTCTGTCCTTCTTCTTATTCCTCCTCCGTCTGGGTACGTCTGTCTCCTGGCACAGGACACGTCAGTCGCTCTGCTCTTAAACACACACTGAATTTCTCCTACTGCATTTCTGTCTTCATAACCTGAATCCCGCTCTCGCTGCACCCCCTTAATCTTTTTCCAGATTGAGATTTGTTTGGGTGCGTTCCATCTGACATGTGGTTTTCTGTCAGGAAAGTAGCAGGTGGAACCAGAGCAAGTTTACCTTCACGATGGGACGACGCTACCTCCACGTGCAATAACACACTTTAACCATAAATACATCCAAAGCTAAAGCAAGAGAGTAAAAATTACGAGCTTTATGCTGCTTTTTTCTACAGCAAAAAGGAGGTTAAAAATATTCAGTAAATCACCAGATTTTCCCTTTTAAAAAACAAATTAATCACACAAACAGACGTTTTTTTCTACAAGTTAGAATTTAGTGCAGGAATCAATTTATATATGACACTCTGGGATCATCCCATCACACCGATCAGCCATAACATTAAAACCACCTCCTTGTTTCTACACTCACTGTCCATTTTTTCAGCTCCACTTACCATATACTGTAGAAGCACTATTTCTATACATACCTTTTTACACTGCTTTCACCCTGTTCTTCAATGGTCAGGACTCTCCCAGGATCACAACAGAGCAGGTATTATTTAGGTGGTGAATCATTCCCAGCACTGCAGTGACACTGACATGGTGGTGGTGTGTTAGCGTGTGTTGTGCTGGTATGAGTGGATCAGACACAGCAGCGCTGATGGAGTTTTTAAACAGACCGGGAACACCCCACAGGAGCTGCAGTTTTGGAGATGCTCTGATCCAGTCATCTAGCCATCACAATTTGGCCCTCGTCAAACTTGTTCAAATCCTCACGATCGCCCATTTTCCTGCTTCTAACATCAACTTTGAAGATAAAATGTTCACTTGCTGCCTAATATAATATATCCCACCCACTAACAGGTGCCGTGATGAAGAGATAATCAGTGTTATTCACTTCACCTGTCAGTGCTCATAATGTTATGCCTTGTCGGTGTATAAAATCAGAGATTTGACCACTTTATCTGTGGAATCTCCAGACTGTTATTGTTTGGGATTAAGTCATTGTAACAATATTTAAATCTAAAACTTACTTCTATAGTCTTAGATTAAAAGCAGATCCCTTTATGTTGGTTGAAAGATACAGTAAATTGAGATGTTGGGTTTCTGTCATTTTGTCCCTTTTATACACTTGATCACTCAGGTCTAATAATGGAAGAGGTAGTAGTCTTGTTCCTCTCAAGGTTTCTTTTCATATATTTCAGGGAGATTTTTACTGACACCGAGCCTCAGGCTTGATCATTTGCGGCCTTGACCCCGATCTCTGCTAAGCTGCTTTGCAATAACCTCTACGGTAGAAAGTGCTATATAAATAAAACTACATTATTTTAAATGACATGATTCTGGCCAGACTCGAGCTCTTTTATTCGCTCTGTATGATAGTTGGAGAGAGTTTCAGATTACACCCTTCAGATTCTTGTGAATGTTCCATGTCACAGTTGCTAATCTGGACCATCAGGCTTTTCTTACTTTAATTAAGTCTTTTCTTGATAACAGACTTTTGCCCTTATTCGACCCGGTTACTGCCAGTAAGTAATCGCTGGGTTTCATGGTGCAGGGTTTTGATTTTATTCAGTAGATATAAGCCACAAATCCAGATACGAGACTGAAAGTAGACAAAAGGTTTATTGGTGTGGAACTCGGCCATCGCTGTGATTTGATACTTTAGAGTTCTCCCATCTGCGGACCTCAAGTCTCACTCTGGCAAGACAGTTCAGCACACTGCTAAAATTTTTGTGTCAAAGAGCATTATTTTATACAGAGAGAGTACAGTATATACATATAAACATACACTGATCAGCCATAACATTAAAACCACCTCCTTGTTTCTACACACACTGTCCATTTTATCAGCTCCACTTACCATATGGAAGCACTTTGTAGTTCTACAATCACTGACTGTAGTCCATCTGTTTCTCTACATACCTTTTTAGCCTGCTTTCACCCTGTTCTTCAATGGTCAGGACCCCCACAGGACTACCACAGAGCAGGTATTATTTGGGTGGTGGATCATTCTCAGCACTGCAGTGACACTGACATGGTGGTGGTGTGTTAGTGTACAGTATGTTGTGCTGGTATGAGTGGATCAGACACAGCAATGCTGCTGGAGTTTCCCTGCTGGACTGAAAATAAATATCCACCGACCATAAATATCCAGCCAACAGCGCCCCGTGGGCAGCGTCCTGTGACCACTGATGAAGGCATAGAAGATGACCAACTCAAACAGCAGCAATAGATGAGCGATCGTCTCTGACTTTACATCTATAAGGTGGACCAACTAGGTTGGAGTGTCTAATAGAGTGGACAGTGAGTGGACACGGTATTTAAAAACTCCAGCAGCATTGCTGTGTCTGATCCACTCATACCAGTACAACACACACTAACACACCACCACCATGTCAGTGTCACTGCAGTGCTGAGAATGATCCACCACCCAAATAATACCTGCTCTGTGGTGGTCCTGTGGGGGTCCTGACTATTGAAGAACAGCATGAAAGGGGGCTAACAAAGTATGTAGAGAAACAGATGGACTACAGTCAGTAATTGTAGAACTACAAAGTGCTCCTATATGGTAAGTAGAGCTGATAAAATGGACAGTGAGTGTAGAAACAAGGAGGTGGTTTTAATGTTATGGCTGATCAGTGTATATACAGTGTCCGTGATCTTTTCCTCTAAAGGCCCTTGGAACCTAGTGACGGTACATGGCATGATGGACTCTGTCAAATTAAAATCACAAGATTTCAAATCAAAATCTGTCTGCCACTGCCAAAATAATGTGTCATTGCTGGACCTTCCAGCAGGACAGTGATTCAAACCACATGTCCAAATCAGTACAAAAATGGTTCACTGAACACAAAATCAAGCTTCTGTCAATTTAGTTAAAGAGGCCAAAGAGAGGAACAGGGACCCTGGATGATCTGGAGAGGTTCTGTCTCAAATTCCCTGCTCTGTAGTCTCCAATCCTATTAAATGATGTTTTATTTCCAAAGGGAGGTAAGTATTAAATGCAGGGGTGACAATAGATGTGGCACGGCACCAGTGCTTTTGTTGAATACATTTAATTAAAGGATCGATTTTTCTCCTTTGGGTCCAAATAATTGCAGAATCTCGCCTCAGCTGCCATGCCAGTCACGACTTTCCTTGTTCAGGTCTGGTTTTCAGCTGGAGTGGGATCTATTTTCAGGGAACTCAGCTGGTGTCGGAGCATTTCATGGGTGTCATGATGGAACCACCCTGGATGAGTGAGCTGCCCCAGAGGCGATGTGACAACACTTTTCCGGTGCAGGCCCCACTGAGCATAGGCTGTGCCAGTCGATGGTGTGGGTGTGCGGCTCGCGTTTCAGGATCATGTGTTTCTTATCTTTCCTTTCTTTCTGATAATTTGGTGATCACAGACAGATAGGGCAACCTGTCATGTTGTCACTAAAACCACACAGGTTTTAGTTCTGCGCTATTCTGGTTCTATCCACTTTCTCAGTTTCCGGCTGTGGATTTGTGTTCTTCATTTGTTTCTTCATTTGAGTTATTTTGGCCACCTCATTTGTTTGTGCTTATCCCGTTTTTTTGTAATTGGCTTTTTAGCCACAGTATCTACCTTGGTTAAGCATTCTGCACTTGGGTTTATGCCTCATGCTTGCAGGTGCTAGTAGTGTAACAATTGGGCTAAGACAAGACAAGAGGGGACGGACACACAAGCAGCTTAACAAAACGTTTATTAATAACTAAAGACAAGACAAGGGGTAAGCTAATTGCTAATCTAAATGTTCACAGAGAGGCTGGATTCATGACAAGTAACAAGTCATGTCCGTCCGCCCCCCCCCCCCCCCCCCCCCCCCCCCATTACACATACTGTCATAGGTGCAATGGAACTCTGTATTAATGCTTATGTTGGGATGTCCAACAAAGGTCAGGTATCTACATACTTTGGGCCATGTGGGGTCTGTCTGTCTGAAAACCTAGTGAGCTGCCTTTCTGCCTACTGCCTACCTGGGCAGCTGCCTCAGTAGAGAGGATTCTAATGAAACATCAAACTCATCAGGCAGATTATTTAAATGCACTACTTAGACAGCGTTTACGGCGATAACATCAGCGCAGTTTTAGCTTACTATGCTATCACAGGTAGCCTTAAGCCATTTAAACCAATGGGCTGAGGCAGCATAACCCACTAGTGTGCCAGCTAATAGACAGACCCACGGTGTAGGCCTACCAGTGCATGTAAACATTAGTCTGACTGTAACAGGAGTAACTTTGAGCCAGTTTTGAAATAACTAAGAGCAAGTAAACTAAGTGGCAGTGTGCACAAAATTGATCACCTATATAATCTAGTTTCAACACAAACTGTATGGGGTAAGCTTTACAAAGCTAGAATGAATGGCATCACAGCCATATAGAAACCTTCAGTATGGTGAGCTGGGGTGGCACAGCACTCTACAGAAAAGTTTCTTCTATTGTTGGGTGATCACAGGTTTGATGTTATCCTGCTTGGGGAGTAACAATTCTGTCTACAGGTACTTACGTCTACAACACTTTGCTTTGTACATCATGTAGCTCTCACGAGTCGCTGTATGAACGTGGTTGGGTAAACGGTTTTGCGGGCGATGCCACGCTGGTGATTATTGCTTTATTTGCAGTAATCACTCCCCTGTGTTTATTTGATGGTTTAATTGAGGCTGATGGAGAACATCTGTGCGGCTGGCAGGTTTGTTTTAAAGGGTAAGCTGAAATGTAAGCACAGCTGGAAAGGTAAGGTGACACATGAAACTCTTTAACGTGTAACGTGCACCCTCGCCGTGCACTCTCATGGCTCAGCAGTTTGTTTATGTTTAATACAGCGAACGACTCCTGCAGCGCTGAGAAGCGAAAGAGAATGGAGTGAGAGACACTGATGTCCTGCAGAGCAGAACGGGGTCCCGTTTTGAGAGTTTTGGAATTTAAGAAGGGTTTGCTGGCTTGAACGTGTCTAATGTTGCACTGTTGGAATGTCTACGGCTAAAGCACTGTACAAATAAAACAGCGTGAAGTGATGAATGTGTTGACAGTAAAGAAGAACTGGATCAGTTTTCCAGGGGCAGGAGGTGAATCCCATTCAATCAATTTCTCATAGATGAAATAGATTTTGGGAAAGCACAAAAGTTTCTAGGTGTGTGAATGATACAAATCTAGAATTTGTAAAATAGCAAAACCATGTTTTCATGTTGTGAAATCCTCTGGATGAAACCACAGAAGGACTTCCAGTTCATGTTCTATAACGTTTACATCTTTTCACCCCTCTTTCACAGCCAATGTTACACCATGTTTGTAGCTACAGTATGAGGTGGTTTGGGCTGGTAAAGATTACACACATGTAAAAAAGTCACCTCACCTGAACCAAACCTAATTAGTGGACTTATCCACTGACCAAACCAGCTGCATGTTACATTGTTTTCACCTCTACCATTAATAAAGTAGAAATGCAAACAGAAAACGAACAAGAATTTAAAGACACCAGGAGAAGCGTTCATTTTTTTCACTCCTTGCAGAACCACCTCCTTGTTTCTACACACACTTTTCATTTTATCAGCTCCACTTACCATATCGAAGCACTTTGTAGTTCTACAATTACTGACTGTAGTCCATCTGTTTCTCTGCATACTTTTTTAACCTGCTTTCACCCTGTTCTTCAATGGTCAGGACCCCCACAGGACCACCACAGAGCAGGTATTATTTGGTAGGATCATTCTCTGCACTGCAGTGACACTGACATGGTGGTGGTGTGTTAGTGTGTGTTGTGCTGGTATGAGTGGATAACACACAGCAGCACTGATGGAATTGTTAAACACCTCACTGTCACTGCTGGACTGAGAATAGTCCACCAATCAAAAGTATCCAGCCAACAGCGCCCCGTGGGCAGCATCCTGTGACCACTGATGAAGGTCTAGAAGATGACCAACTCAAACAGCAGCAATAGATGAGCGATCGTCTCTGACTTTACATCTACAAGGTGGACCAACTAGGTAGGAGTGTCTAATAGAGTGGACAGTGAGTGGACACGGTATTTAAAAACTCCAGTTGTGTCTGATCTACTCATACCAGCACAACACACACTAACACAGCACCACCATGTCAGTGTCACTGCAGTGCTGAGAATGATCCACTACCCAAATAATTCCTGCTCTGTGGTGGTCCTGGGAGAGTCCTGACCATTGAAGAACAGCATGAAAAGGGGCTAACAAAGCATGCAGAGAAACAGATGGACTACAGTCAGTAATTGTAGAACTACAAAGTGCTTCTATATGGTAAGTGGAGCTGATAAAATGTACACTGAGTGTAGAAACAAGGAGGTGGTTTTAATGTTATGGCTGATTGGTGTATATATATATATATATATATATATAGTGTAAATACTCTCTCTATAAAATAATGCGTATGAGTGGATAAGACACAGCAGCGCTGATGGAGTTTTTAAACACCTCACTGTCACTGCTGGACACTGCTGGAATAGTCCACCAACCAAAGTTATCCAGTCAACAGCACCCTGTGGGCAGCGTCCTGTGACCACTGATGAAGGTCTAGAAGATGACCGACTCAAACAGCAGCAATAGATGAGGGATCATCTCTGACTAACAAAGCATGCAGAGAAACAGATGGCATACAGTCAGTAATTGTAGAACTACAAAGTGCTTCTAAATGGTAAGTTGAGCTGATAAAATGGACAGTGAGTATAGAAACAAGGAGGTGGTTTTAATGTTATGGCTGATCAGTGTATAATATTACTGTAATCACTTTTCTTCTGTATAAATAAAAATATATTTATACTCTGATACACTTTCATGTGTCCCTGAGAATAAAAGGGTGATAAAAATGTTCCTGGATTTCTTTCTTCCAGTGTGGAAAGTGTTAAGCTCTAAAGAGTCCAGCGTCACCCTCACGGTTTGTAGTAAATTCACAGATCTAGACCCTTTAATACTCTATAAATTCAGACCTGGTATTCAGTGCAGCTGTGTGTAGCCACGATCGATGATATATCAGCAGAAAAAAATGAAAGTGTCTAGGACACTAACGTAAACACGACAGTCACTTTGAATAAATGTTCCAGTGTCGTAATCCCGTGTTTTTGTTTCACTGCCCATATTTGGCTTGAACCCTCTCTCCCCGCACACACACGAGTCGAGCCGGCAGGACTGTTTACACACTCAATAATCAAAACGATGATTTTTTTTTTTTTTAATCATGGTAGAATCATCAGGGGAGCATTACTCTCTCTGTCTCTTGACTCTGTCAGGTTGGGGAGCAGTGAAAGCAGATGTTTTAGTAGAAAGACTAATCTAGACATGGACTGGCCTTCATGTCTGGGTCATCTTTAAACTGTTTATGTGAGCCCCACACGCTAACGTCTCTGCTGCGCTATCGATCCCTCAGTACATCAGGAGAACGGTCTGACCATCTAAACCCTAGACAGCTTCACTCACCTCCACTCCTGTCCCTTCTCACAGAGTGGTTCTTCTCTGTGATGATGGGTTTAACAGAGCTGCTGCCTGTGTGCTGTCACCTCTGAAACCACGCTGATGTATTCAGATACAAACACAGAGCTGCTGCCTGTGTGCTGTCACCTCTGAAACCACGCTGATGTATTCAGATACAAACACAGAGCTGCTGCCTGTGTGCTGTCACCTCTGAAACCACGCTGATGTATTCAGATACAAACACAGAGCTGCTGCCTGTGTGCTGTCACCTCTGAAACCACGCTGATGTATTCAGATACAAACACAGAGCTGCTGCCTGTGTGCTGTCACCTCTGAAACCACGCTGATGTATTCAGATACAAACACAGAGCTGCTGCCTGTGTGCTGTCACCTCTGAAACCACGCTGATGTATTCGGATACAAACACAGAGCTGCTGGACAGAAAGAGAATACATTCAAACTTGCACATCAGATTTAGAGAAGGAAGTAAAATAAGTTACACATATCACTCATCCTAAATTACCACAACAACAATAACAATAACAGGTCAATCAGGGTGGTGCAGCCGTCTGTTACGCTAGCCCACCTCTGCTGAGACACAGGTTTATATCTCAGCAGTGCTATCGGTCAGCCGAGCTACAAACACGATTGGCTATGTCTGAAGGATCTATGGCTAAAGCCCTTACTAGATCTTATATAATAATAATAATAATAATAATAATAATAATAATAATAATAATAAACAATAACTTTATTACATATATATTACGTTTTATTATTATTAATTAAATTATGTGAAATACATGTGAAATAGCAACAGTAACAACAATAACAACACCAACTACAACAATAATAATAAGAATAACAACAGCTATAATAACATCAACTACAACAATAATAATAATAACAATAATAATAACACCAACTACAACAATAATAATAATAACAATAGCAATAATAACAACACCAACTACAACAATAATAATAATAACAATAGCAATAATAACAACACCAACTACAACAATAATAATAATAACAATAGCAATAATAACAACACCAACTACAACAATAATAATAATAACAATAGCAATAATAACAACACCAACTACAACAATAATAATAATAATAACAATAGCAATAATAACAACACCAACTACAACAATAATAATAATAACAATAGCAATAATAACAACACCAACTACAACAATGATAATAATAATAACAATAGCAATAATAACAACACCAACTACAACAATAATAATAATAATTATAACAATAATAAACACCAACTACAATAATAATAACACCATGTCACGTTTTAAGCCTCTGTGTGTGCTCCTGAGGTGCCACGCCCCCCTCTCCATGAGCACACTCTGTCTCCAGCCAGCCTCCCTCTCCTGATTGGTTAGCTGGGGCTAATTAGCCCCAGCTGCTACTATTTAGGAGAGGTTCAGGGAAAGGCTGGTTGGAGACTATTTTCATTGTAACTCTGTTTGCTCTGGTGACTCCTTGCTCCTTGCTCCTTGCTCCTTGCTCCTTGCTCCTTGCTCCTTGCTCCTTGCTCCTTGCTCCTTGCTCCTTGCTCCGGTCTGTTTAGTCCTGTCCAGTCAGTTTAGCCCTGTTAGTCTGTTTAGTCCTGTTTAGTCCTGTTTAGCCTGTCCGTTAGCCTGTCCGTTAGCCCTGTTAGTCTGTTTAGTCTGTTTAGTCCTGTTTAGCCTGTCCGTTAGCCTGTTTAGTCTGTTTAGCCTGTTTAGTCTTGTTTAGCCTGTTTAGTCCTGTTTAGTCTTTGTTTAGCCTGTCCGCTAGCCTGTCCGTTAGCCCTGTTAGTCTGTTTAGTCCTGTTTAGCCTGTCCGTTGGCCTGTTTAGTCTGTTTAGCCACGTTAGTCTGTTTTACCCTGTTAGTCTGTTTAGCCCCGTTAGTCTGTTTAGCCCCGTCAGTCTGTTTAGTCCTGTTAGTCTGTTTAGCCCTGTTAGTCTGTTTAGTCCTGTTCAGTCTGTTTAGTCCTGTCTAGTTCTTGTTTAGCTTAGGGTTTAGGTTTCCTGTGTGTTTAGTTTAGCTTTAGTTAGCTTAGCATAGGTTGTGTGTTTGGTTTTGTGTCCTGTCTTGTCTTTGTTATCATTAAAATATCGTTTCTTTCACATCTCTGCGTTTGTGTCCGCCCATCCTGTCCGTCTAGCCCACAAACCGTTACACACCACCATCTACAATAATAATAATAACAATAACAATAGCAATAATAACAACACCAACTACAATAATAATAATAACAATAACACCAACTACAACAATAATAATAACAATAACAATAATAACGCCATCTACAACAATAATAGTAACAATAATAACGCCACTAACTACAATAATAATAATAATAATAACACCAACTACAACAATAATAATGCCACTAACTACAATAATAATAACAACAATAACAATAATAACAACAACAATAAGAAGAAGAACAAGGAAAAGGAAGAAACAATTACTTTATTACATATATAAATTTATAGTAAGATATATAAAAATAAGAAAAATTATATTATTTAATTGTGAGCTCTTTTTGCATCCTTAGTTTCAGTCCCAAGCCCAGGTAAATAGGAGGGTTGCATCAGGAAGACCATCCGGTGTAAAACAGGGCCAAAGCCAATATGCAGACCAATGATACACTGTGGTGACGCCTAACTGAGGCAGCAAGGAGAAATCATGTTCATTTATTCATGTTATAATGTTTAATTGTATTTTTTTTCTAGTAGCCCATTAGCTATTTTTATTTTATTTTATATTATATTTTATTTTTATAAATCACTCTCAGATTACACATTTCAAATATAATATTTTGTAAAGTTGATTTATAAAACAGGACAAATTAAAATAAAAAAGACCAAAGCCTCACAACAACTTACAGATAAGTAAACTCTCTGTAGAAAGAGAGCAGTCGCTGTTGCTGCTTATATGTTAAAGTCCACATTAAATGTGAGTGACTGACAGAAACCAGCAATGAGTTTGAACAGGAACAAAAGCTGAAATCAGACTGTTTTGGGTTTCAGTTTGGCCGGAGGGAGCAGTGCTGCGGCCCCTGACATGTAATTGAAGTAATTTAATGAAGTGTTTATATTAGTGAACCTCTGGGTGACCGGGTGCAGAATAGCAGTTGGTCATGTGATTTAAAATGAGAGATTTGTTTTAGAAGCTGTTATAATCATCTGTGAGTGAGTGATTTGTTGCAGTCTGAAAGAGACACTTGAACCGTGGTGATGGGTTTTACAGACAGCTCTACTGCAGGCAGATAATCAGCAGTGTTTATGTTCAGTGTGAAACGGTTTAGCTGAGTGGAGGTTATAGAGCAGCAGGTGAAATCTTCACAGTTAAAACAGGAGTAAATATAAATACGTTTTCACCCTTCTGCATTATTAACGGGGTAAAGAAGGTAATACATTTTGTAGATTTATGTGCAGTAAGAAGCAGGCATGAATGTATTATCAGAAATAAAGCGGGTGGTTAGCATTAGCCTCTATTAGCCTTTATTTTAATAGGGTTTGTTTACAGCCACACTATCCACCAGAAACAAAACACATCCTGGGTCATGTTACCCTCGATTTACAGCGATGTACTTTCACTGGAGCTTAATTCGAGTTCTGGTTACACCTTAACAGCTGAATCCTTCCCCTGGGTCCATCTGACCAGCCAAACAGCCCCATCTGTACACACAACCATCCAAACCATCACTAAATGTATACTTGATGAGATAAGCCATCGTCCCTCTGGGTAACCTGACCAGTCATGCCCTGCCCGCTAGGTTCAGTGGACAGATTAAAGCATTCACCCTGGGTTCACCTGACCAGATATACTCTGGATACACTTCACCAGCAAAATTCTACTTTCTGAACATATTCAAAAATATTCAGAAACATCCAGCTATCTGTTGGTTTTTTTTAGAGTCTCTATCGCTATTTCCTCGGCTGCTCCCGTTAGGGGTTGCTGGCGGATCATGATCAAAAATCATGAAGCAAAAATCTGCCTCAGTGTATGTACCTGACTGGACAATGCCTGCCCCAATGTGTACACCCAAACAGTCAAACTCTTTCTTCACATGTACACCCATCCATCCAAATCTGTCCCTATGTGTGCACCCAACAATTAAACCCTGTGTTTAGGTGTACACCAGACCAGCCAAATCCTGCTTTCATGTGTACACCCAACCAGCCAACTCTGTATTCATATGTGCACCCAACCAGCCAATCCCTGTCTTCATATGTGCACCCAACCAGCCAAACCCTGTCTTCATGTGTGCACCCAACCAGCCAAACCCTGTCTTCATGTGTACACCCAACCAGCCAAACCCTGTCGTCATGTGTACACCCAACCAGCCAAACCGTCTTCATGTGTACATCCAACCAGACAAACTCTGTCTTCATGTGCACACCCAACCAGCCAACTCTGTCTTCATATGTGCACCCAACCAGCCAAACCCTGTCTTCATGTGTACACCCAACCAGCCAACTCTGTATTCATATGTGCACCCAACCAGCCAAACCCTGTCTTCAAATGTGCACCCAACCAGCCAACTCTGTATTCATATGTGCACCCAACCAGCCAAACCCTGTCTTCATGTGTACACCCAACCAGCCAACTCTGTATTCATATGTGCACCCAACCAGCCAAACCCTGTCTTTATGTGTACACCCAACCAGCCAACTCTGTATTCATATGTGCACCCAACCAGCCAATCCCTGTCTTCATATGTGCACCCAACCAGCCAATCCCTGTCTTCATATGTGCACCCAACCAGCCAATCCCTGTCTTCATATGTGCACCCAACCAGCCAATCCCTGTCTTCATATGTGCACCCAACCAGCCAACTCTGTATTCATATGTGCACCCAACCAGCCAATCCCTGTCTTCATATGTGCACCCAACCAGCCAACTCTGTCTTCATATGTGTACCCAACCAGCCAAACCCTGTCTTCATGTGTACACCCAACCAGCCAATCCCTGTCTTCATATGTGCACCCAACCAGCCAACTCTGTCTTCATATGTGTACCCAACCAGCCAAACCCTGTCTTCATGTGTGCACCCAACCAGCCAACTCTGTATTCATATGTGCACCCAACCAGCCAATCCCTGTCTTCATATGTGCACCCAACCAGCCAAACCCTGTCTTCATGTGTACACCCAACCAGCCAACTCTGTATTCATATGTGCACCCAACCAGCCAAACCCTGTCTTCATGTGTACACCCAACCAGCCAACTCCGTATTCATATGTGCACCCAACCAGCCAATCCCTGTCTTCATATGTGCACCCAACCAGCCAATCCCTGTCTTTATATGTACACCCAACCAGCCAAACTCTGTCTTCATATGTGCACCCAACCAGCCAAACCCTGTCTTCATGTGTACACCCAACCAGCCAACTCTGTATTCATATGTGCACCCAACCAGCCAATCCCTGTCTTCATATGTGCACCCAACCAGCCAATCCCTGTCTTCATATGTGCACCCAACCAGCCAATCCCTGTCTTCATATGTGCACCCAACCAGCCAAACTCTGTCTTCATATGTGTACCCAACCAGCCAAACCCTGTCTTCATGTGTACACCCAACCAGCCAACTCTGTATTCATATGTGCACCCAACCAGCCAATCCCTGTCTTCATATGTGCACCCAACCAGCCAATCCCTGTCTTCATATGTGCACCCAACCAGCCAATCCCTGTCTTCATATGTGCACCCAACCAGCCAAACTCTGTCTTCATATGTGTACCCAACCAGCCAAACCCTGTCTTCATGTGTACACCCAACCAGCCAACTCTGTATTCATATGTGCACCCAACCAGCCAATCCGTCTTCATATGTGCACCCAACCAGCCAATCCCTGTCTTCATATGTACACCCAATCAGCCAAACTCTGCCTTCATATGCACACCCAACCAGCCAAACCCTGTCTTCATGTGTACATCCAACCAGACAAACTCTGTCTTCATGTGCACACCCAACCAGCCAAACCCTGTCTTCATGTGTACACCCAACCAGCCAAACCCTGTCTTCATGTGTACACCCAACCAGCCAATCCCTGTCTTCATATGTACACCCAATCAGCCAAACCCTGTCTTCATGTGTACACCCAACCAGCCAAACCCTGTCTTCATATGCACACCCAACCAGCCAAACCCTGTCTTCATATGCACACCCAACCAGCCAAACCCTGTCTTCATGTGTACACCCAACCAGCCAAACCCTGTCTTCATATGTGCACCCAACCAGCCAAACCCTGTCTTCATGTGCACACCCAACCAGCCAAACTCTGTCTTTATGTGTAATAAATAGCCACCAAAAGTGAGTTTACCTGTATTCATAATGTTGTTAACACCCTTGGTGTTTGGAGTTTGGTTTAACCTCTTATGGTTCCAAGTTACCCCTAGTTTTGGAGGCTTAAACAACATGTTAGGATCATCAACACTTAATGTTTTTCCTCCTTAAAACTAAGAATACTGGAAATATTTACTACAGGCAGCAAGAATGAGACAAAAATTTTGAACTAGAAAAGTTACGTAACCCTGCGTCATGCCACAGACTAGAGAACGAGTCCGAGCTTCTGTTATTGAGATCAGAAAAAGAGTGGGATTAGTCCTCCGGGAGGCTTTAAGGCAGCAACCGTAAGGAATTCGGCCATAATGCCAATATGACCAACTTCATTACTTCCTTGTACTTTTTTTTGACCAAAACACACTGAGTGTTGAGTCGCACTTAAATACCAGATGCTGGATTCATAAGCTTAATTTAGTTGAATGGTTTTGAGGTTTTGTCTCCCACTCATAATTCTGTAGACGTAAACATAGCAATAATACCAGCTCTGGTAAAATATTTACGCTCCTCCGAGTCCAGATGGAGAGTTAGCAGAGTGAGGTGACATTAAATCAGCTAAGTTTAAGAGCTAAGAACAGTTTAATATAAGAGCATTTGATGTTTCCACCATTAAAGTGCAATGTGTTAATGTAGTCTATACAGGGAAAGATTAGACCAGCTTAATTCTCTGCTATTTCTTTTAACTTAATCCATGATCGAGCCATGATCTGAGGATCTAAATCTGATAGAGCCCGTCTAGGGTGGAGCTGACAAATTTGCAGCAATGACATGATGTACTGTACTTACACTGATCAGCCATAACATTAAAACCACCTCCTTGTTTCTACACTCACTGTCCATTTTATCAGCTCCACTTACCATATAGAAGCACTTTGTAGTTCTACAATTACCAACTGTAGTCCATCTGTTTCTCTGCATGCTTTGTTAGCCTCCTTTCACTCTGTTCTTCAATGGTCAGGACCCCCACAGGACCACCACAGAGCAGGTATTATTTAGGTGGTGGATCATTTTCAGCACTGCAGTGACACTGACATGGTGGTGGTGTGTTAGTGTGTGTTGTACTGGTATGAGTGGATCAGACACAGCAATGCCAATGGAGTTTTTAAACACCTCAATGTCACTGCTGGAATAGTCCACCAACCAAAAATATCCAGCCAACAGCGCCTGTGGGCAGGTTGCCAGTCCATCACAGGGCAAACACAAACACAGACACACACACTCAGGGCAATATAGTAGCTTCAATTAGACTGATAGATAGCTCAGTGGTTTAGGTACTGGACTAGTAATCAAAAGGTTGCCGGTTCAAGCCCCACCACCGGCAAGTTGCCACTGTTGGGCCCCTGAGCAAGGCCCTTAACCCTCAATTGCTGAAAACTGTGTTCAGTCATACCTGTAAGTCCCTTTGGATAAAAGTAAATGTAAATGTATGAGGAAACCAGAGCACCTGGAGGAAACCCACACAGACACAGGGAAAACAGAAGGGACTCAGACCGCTTCATCTGTAAATCAAATTCAGGACTCTGCTGTGAGGTGACATGTGCTACCCAATGATTAATTAATCAATGATTTATTTAATAATTCAATGGGACAGTGGTAGCAAAAGTAGTGATATAAACATTTAAGGGGCATTGAGGTAAGTGGGACAGTGGTATTGCAAAAGAACTGATATAAACATTTATAGACTTGTCTTTTTATACCTCTATATTAGGAATAATATATTAATATTGGATAAAATTTGGGCAACAAGGTGGCACAGTGGGTAGCGCTGTCAGTGGGACAGTGGTAACCTAGTGGGTAGAGCTTCAGGTTAGTCAGGTCAGTCACTCAACTAAAAGGTTGACAGTCCCAGTTTGAGTCCCAGCTCTGCCATGCAGCCACTGTTGGGCCCTTGAGCAAGGCCCTTAACCCTCTCTGCTTCAGGGGCGCTGTACAATGACTGACCCTGCGCTCTGACCCCAGCTTCCAAACAAGCTGGGATATGCAAAGAATGAATTTCATTGTATGGTACGTACATGTATGTACATGTATATATGACAAATAAGGGCATCTTCTTTTTCTTCTAATTCTACTACCACACATTAAACATGTCTTATTTCTTTCAACAGAGGATCATGGGTAGTTAAAAAAAAAGACTGTGTGCACTTAGCACTAGCAGTGAAATGTTTTCCACTCATGTGTGATATGCAGACTCAGTACACTTCTTAATTTTCCGTTAAAACTGTGCAGAGATTGAGGTTTTTCACAACCCTGTTCCTGGAAGTAAGCACACCCCTGAGTAACGGGTAAGGTTTGTGGAAAAGGGAGGAAAACACGAAAACGTGAAATCCAGACACAGGGGCCCAGGAAATCCTCAAACGGGTGACTGGACGAGGCCAAATAAGCACCGACAAAGCCTTCTCTTCTTCTGCACGTCGAGCATTAATCATACGCCATCCTCCGATGGTCCGAAGGTGGGTCAGCAAAAACAGAGCCTTCATCACACAGCACACAGCGAGCCTCCTCCACTCCACATTTCTTACATTTTTAACTTTGAACTCCTCATGGCCTCTGCTCCCTCAGGAGGTAAAACAAATACACAAAATATCTGACCCACAGCCACAATTTAGCCTTTAGGCACTTCGGCCATGAGAGAAACTCTTTCTAGAGATAAAAGAAAAGGTTTAAGCAGATATATAAGTCATGCACATGCACAGGGGTTCAAATTTGATTAAACATTAGTAAAATATTAACAGTTACAGTGACAGAGCGGGCTGTGTGGGTGTCTTACAGCAACATGGGTTGGGAAGATCTGTGTTCAAGACTCGTGACTCTCTGTGTCTGCAGGTACCTTCATTTCATGCCACCACCATTTACATTTACATTTTCGGCATTTAGCAGACACCTTTATCCAAAGTGACTTACAGTACTGTTACAGTACACAGTCTGAGCAATTGAGGGTTAAGGGCCTTGCTCAAGGGCCCAACAGCAGCAACCCGGCAGTGGTGGGAACCAGCAACGTTCTGATTACTAGTCCAGTACCTTAACCACTAGGCTACAGCTTGCCTAAATATACCACCAAAATATGCAGAGGGTGGATTAGCTGCTGTAAAGTAAGTGAATGTATGAGAGTGTCCTGGGATGGATTGGTGCCATGTACATAATGTGTTCCTGCTTTGTTTCTTAATGTTTCCAGGAGCAGTCCATATAAATTATAAAATTATGAATAAATAAATGTTACTGTAATTACGGTCATAAATAAAACTATATTATGTCTAAATGTCAAAGTGCTTCAAACAAAGGTAAACATTTATCATTATGAAATAATAACATTCTTATTTTTATTATTTTACCATAAAAATTATTTTACCTTAAAATTTTTTAGCACTTTATTCTGGTCAGCGTCATGTTGGGTCTGGTTTACCTGGAATACATCCTGGACAGGACGTCAATTCATCGTGAAACCTCTCAGACATCCCATTTGTGTAGACACCCAGCTGGCCGATAGCACCTATTTCTATTCAAACACAGATCTCAGCAGTGGTGGGCTAGCATAATAACTTAGCACTCTTGAAATAAAACAAATAATACAAAAATAAATAATAAAATAAACTTTATTATGTATCCAGAAGCATGTCATTAGAAATTATTAGACACCAGGCTTTTAACAATCCAAAATGTATGTAAATTAATATAATAATCAATAATAATAATCACTCACTCACTCACTTTCTTAACTGCTTATCCAATCAGGGTCATGGGGGAGTGCTGGAGCCTTTCCCAGCTTTTCAATGGGCGCAAGGCACACAGTAACACCCTGTTTGGGGCACCAGTCCATTGCAGGGCAGACACACACACACACACACACACACACACACATTCACCTATAGGGCAATTCAGTCTCTCCAATTAACTTGACTGCATGTTTTTGGACTGTGGAAGGAAACTGGAGCTTCAGGAGGAAACCCACACAGACATGGGGAGAACATGCAAACTCCACACAGAAAGGACCCGGACCGCCCCGCCTGGGGATCAAACCCAGGACCTTCTTGCTGTGAGGTGACAGTGCTACCACCTGAGCCACCCAATAATGCCACCCAATAATAATAATAATAATAATTGATTTTTAAATAATTCTATTTTTTATCATTTTAAATGATTAAATTATATTAATTGTTATATATATATATAATATATATAAATATATATATATTAAATTAAATTAAATTTAGAGACATGGCCTGGCAAACACAAACTCATGATTGCAAATTCTTTTGTGCCATGTATTATATAAAGGACTGAATGGTTGTGGTTAAGGCAGGTCAGGTGGTTTGTGGTCTCTGCTTTTAATTCATATTTAACAAAATAGCATTCAGGCTGTAGAAATCCTTCAAATTTTGTGTAAAATCAGGTTTCATTATCAGAACCTCTCCTTGGCAGGACGTTCTGTGTACGTCTGTGCATCTGCTTTGGCCTTCAGCTGATTGACTTGCCGTTGCGTACGTACCAGCGGCGGAGGTGGGTACAGCATGTGGAAGTGATTAGAGGCTGATTTAGAGAAGAGGAGAGGGGCTAACGCTGTTCGAGTGGATTCGGAGATCCAGACACGCAACTGAGCCTCACCACACAAAAACAAACCAGGATGAAGGTTTGGTCCACTGGAACATCTGGCAAGAGTTTCTGGCACAAGGACTCAGACAGGCAGTGGATGAGTGAGTCAAAATACATGCCAGGCTTATTAAAAGCTTTTCAAGAGACCGCAATTATTTTACCCTTTAAAAAATATATTAGGAAAAGTTCAAAACAGAATATCGCTGCCAGAGATCGTTATACATCAGACTCTACTTCCATTTAGACCATTTCTATTATACTATAATATATATTACATAAGATATAATATTAGTCTATTATGGAATAAACTGCTGGGTAAGGCAATATACCTACAGCACACATAAATATTCATCTCTTATCCTTTATGCATCGATTAGGTACTGTTAATAGCCAATAACAAGCTTTTGAAACAATGTTGGCCGGATCTTTGTTATTTGTTCTGGACAGAATTTGTAAAGTTCAACCAAATGTGTTGTTTTTCTGTTAGTGATACAACTATTCATTACAGTATACACCAATCAGCCATAACATTATGACCATCTTCCTAATATTGTGTTGGTCCCCCTTTTGCTGCCAAAACAGTCCTGCAACTGTGATGCACTGTACGTATATTCTGACACCTTTCTATCATAACCAGCATTAACTTCTTCAGCAGTTTGAGCCACAGTAGCTCGTCTGTTGGATTCCGATTCAAACCACACAGGCCAGCCTTCGTTCCCCACATTCATCAATGAGCCTTGGCAGCCCATGACCCTGTCGCCGGTTTACCACTGTTCCCTCCTTGGACCACTTTTGATAGATACTGACCACTGCAGACCGGGAACACCCCACAAGAGTTGCAGTTTTAAAGATGCTCTGAGATCGAAAAAGGTAATTTAAAAAAGCATAATTACAGCCAGATTTAGTCGCTTCAAAATGTTTTATTTAATTTAATGTGTTGAGGTTAGATTTCTTTTTTAAGTGCATTAGTTTTACTGCCAGCAAATTTGCTGCACTTTTTTCACCCTTCATCTTCCAAAAATGCTTCTGATTATTAAACCTAGTAACTTAATGTTTGTATTTATAATGCATAATTCATAATTAGATCAGTTATCAGCCCCAGTCGAATCTTCAGACCTGCTGCCGGTCCTGTTGCCAGCTCCTGATGGTCCTAGTTTAGTACTCTGTTGCTACCCTGTATTTTGACGGTAGTCTAGCTGTTTATGGAAAAATGCAGAAAGAGGGAAATACAGTTGAACAACGTGGCCTTGGAAACAGAAACGACGCCAAAGAATGACTAATGGTAAGGAGAACAGTGACTTTTTCATTACTAATAATTGGTCAAGCAACCAAAACAAGGTCTTTATACCTGGACATCACCAGATGGAGTTCATAGAAGCCAATTTGATGACACTGTTTGCACCAAGAGATGGTAGTTGAAAAGACGTGGTCTGGAGCTGATTGTCAAACAGACCACAAACCTAAATGTGAAATCTCAGAGTTAAGCTAATAAAAACAATCAAATCATCAGGCTCCCAAAATATGACCTGGAGAACATATCACCTACTGTATATTCAAGGAAAACTTCAGAAACTACTTTCAAGTTCTAGACATTATTTTATTTATTATTATTATTTTGTTTATGCATTGTCTCCCCCTTTTGACTTTAGAGTATCCAATTACCCAACTGCATTATGCTTCCTCTCCACTAATGTTGATCTCCACCCTGGTTGAGGAGAGCCGAGACACGTGTGCAGTAGCCGACTATTATTATTCCTCAGTTATGAGGAATCCCCGTCTGGCTCCCGCCCTGTATAAACAACAGCTAATAGTTGTTCGTGTAGGCGCCCAGCCAGCCGGGTGGCAGAGCTGAAATTTTGTTTGAAATGTCAGCTCTGCTGTGCAGCTCTGGTTTTACCGCTGCGCCACCTGAGTGCCGTTCTAGACGTTATTGACAGAAAACCAATGAAGCTGTAGATGGAACTTTAAGAGGTTATCAAGAAAAGCCTGAGGATAATAAAAAGTAGAAAGAAATCAAACTGGATGACCAGTGATACAGTTAACATTGAGAAAAGATGAACATGGTTAATGGAATCCTGAGAAAAATTACTCCATGAAGACCTGAATGTCTAACATTAAACACCAGAGTGAAAAGATGGGACAAAAACAGACAATTACTGTGTAAAGAATAACAGAATTAGGAAAGAACATCCTGAAAGATTTTATACTTGTATGATCTAAACATCTGGCATTTATCATAAGTCCCCCATGAAGAGCACTTTGTGAGTCAAAGGGAAGGACAATCGCTTCAGCATTGTGAAAACTGCCTGAATCAAAGCCAGGAGCCAAAAACATGAATCAGTACGTTTGATGGAACCTTTGAGCTTTGGTGAATGTTACATCACTGCAGTCCTTCCATTGGTGGTCAGAACCCATGCTGGTCGGATTAAAACAGAAGATGATGTCACTAGAAGACTGGACCAGCTCTGTAAGTGACTCTGAACTGATATGTAGAATTGGTATGTGAAAAAAATACACATTTTCCCCTAAATGTAGTCATTCATCAAATGCCATGGCTGTTGGAGCTACCAAGCTGTAGATGTTAATTGGTACCCCATTTAGCATTCTCCAAACTACATGACTTAAACATGCCCTAGAGTCAAAGAATTAAATGTATTTATTTATTTTTGGCATTCTTGTCAGGAATAGGATTAAGGTGACTCAGGGTAGGAATGCACTCTGGATGCTGAAGGCACTATTTGATTGCAGAGCAACACATTTACGCTCTTAAGTCCCTTTTTCCATTGCATGGCAACCTGCAGTACAATAAGTTCTGGTTTTGTCTGTTTCCAGTTTTACAAATGGACTCGTTTAGGTTTTTTGCACTTACAGACAGCTGTTTGTACAGAAGGTCCATTTACCATCAGCACTCAAGTCCCTTTTCCATTGCACGGTACCCTGCAGTACAATACGTTACACATCCAAATCCAGAATTGTGGTTTTGTCTGTTTCTGTTTGTTGAAGGTGAACCTGTGATGGTGTTTTTCACCAGGTGCTAACAGCAATGCTTAAAAGATTATTATGCCACAATAATAAACACTGTCAAAAGCAACAACAGGATGATTTTTGGTTTCCCCATTGTGGTTGTTGTGGTGTTTGATTTTTTGGTATGTTTTTCACAACACCGCTTCAATAGTTGGTTTTGAATATGGTGCTTGTATTTGTATTCTCTCACTCCAGTGATCTGTATGACCAATCAGTGGTCTGCACTGTTTCATGCCGACCCATGAAACCGGCAATGGTGTGTTTGGTCCCTGGTCAACCAAATTTAGCACAGGTTCTTGTTTACAGTTCCTAGTTTCCAACTGGTAATAAAAACAACCATTACATGTGGGCTCAGCACTTAAGGAACTGGACTGTAGATTGAAAGGCTGTTGGTTCAAGCCGCATCACTGCTAGGTTGGCCCACAGTTGATGCAGATGAAATGAAATTAATATTGTATTAAATCTTAGCTGGTATATTACAGTATGACATAGTACAACAGGACATGCTTTTACCATTTTTGATTAACCACGTTTTATCTTAAAGCATTGTGCCATTAATTCATGGGTCAAAACTGTAGTCTGAACTTTCATTCTATCCTCACAGCATCTACACTGGTTTAACTAATAGCTTTACTGGAACTGAACGATGCATGATAGAAGGAGCTTGCTGTACTGACATCAAAAAAGAGAAAAAAACCTCTGATTTTAAACAATTAAACTTATAGAAATCAGATAGAAATGCTAATCAGACACAAACAAAGGGTCTGAATACCTTTGTGAATAAAGATTACAGTTTTTTATTTGTAATTTTTTTATTTTTTATTTTTTTGGAGGGCAGGCTGCCATGTCACCCCGTGCAGTGCCCTTTTAGTATGTTTGTTAGGATGCGGGACAAGGGAAGTGTTATACTTCTATACAGGTTGCTCCAAACCTGGTATAGAAGGGAGGTAAAGGTCAGTGGGTGTGGTTATTTATTTTGTCTTTATGGATGATGAGAAAATTAAGTGTAGAAATTTTGCAGTTATATCTATTTAACACTGAAACACAAAGTGTAAAAAAATCACAAGTGTCTGAATACTTTCTGAATCCACTGTATGTACTGAATGTTAATTTTTTATATAACAAAAAGAAGGTGCACATTGTTCCCCAGTTGGCTTGGCTGAACATCCCATAGGTGCAGCAGAACATTTTTGTAATTTTTGGCTGAACTGTTCTTTTAATTAAATGCATACTTGACATCGCTTTACAGCAGAAATGCTAGTGTGTGTGTGTGTGTGTGTGTGTTTAAAAAGTTCAACGTCCACATGGTCAGCATCCCATAACTTCACCCTCGAGAGGCCTCATGACTGTACGGTTACGCTTTCTGAGCCAATGCTAACACATTATTATTATACATCTTGTTCAAAGACAACGTCTAACAACAACGTCTAATAACAATGGACCGACTCGTGATTTACAATACACAAGATTTATAAAAGTGCCAGAACGAGCTGGATGTAAAAACCAATTAATCCAAACACCACATTCATGGCTGTGTTAATACTCTACCATATAAGGTCACACTGTGAGCTTAATAGAGATTTGTAGAGAAACCAGCACACACAAACACACTCGGTGATGATTATAAGAATTTATTTTTATATACAGGAGATTAAGAGATCGTGCGTATTTACAGCACTGTGTATTTACAGAGAAATAACAAACCTCATGCTTAATCAGAAACAGACACAGGTGATTTGTGGAGAGAGCCGCGTTAAGCTTCACATTAATATTAACTCGATGTGTGATATGATAATAAACGTCCAGCCGTTACTGATTCTAAGAACAGCATGTGTAATAAAAAATAGCAAACGAAACACTTCATATACAGTACAGGTCATTCTTGGATAAAATGTTGCAAACCATACAAAAAGGAAATCGATTTATCTAAAAATATGTGTGGAAAAGAGAGAAATGAGAAAATAAGAACGAGACAAAATCGTGAGGGAGAGAATAAAAAAACATGGGTAACTGGTTGACACATATTTAATGTGATTTTGTTTCTTATTAAAACTAATTTGAGAAGAAAAAGCAGCATAAATGTGTCTCATTGTTTTTAGCATTGATGTTACTGTATCTGGTGTTACTTTCATTAAAAGACTGTATGTGGTCTGACTACCTCAATCTAACCTAAAGTTTTACGTCCACAGTAAGACAGCAGATGATCTTTGTACCAACTTGTACTGACTAAAGAACTTTCTGTCGTCTTACTGTAAAGATATCATCAAAGATATGTAAAACTAAAAGCTGTATTTTGAGTTTTAAGGATTACAACAAGGAACTATCTGTGCTGTTACTACCTCAGATACTATCACTTAAGAACTCTGTGGTTTTATCTCTTACTACAGCTCTAAGATCTGTCTTTGGTTTTGGTACCTTTTTACTATAATGCTGAAAATCTGTCTCCGGTGCTGCCACATTTTACACTTAATAACTCCCAACAGTGTTTCATCCTTTTGCTGTACTGTAACACTGAAGAGCTGCAGAAGAGACAAAATAAATGTTTGATGTGTTATAGTGTAACAGAGAAGAACTCATTGGTGTCACCACGTTTTATTGTAACACTAAGCTGTTTGTGCTGTTACCTCCCCAAACTGATGACCTGTGTGATGTTGCTACGTCTCAATATGTGTTACAACTTCTTAATGAAAGATTAAAGGACGGTCTATGGTACATGTATGGTGAAACGATTTCTTTCTGCAACACAAATTAACTGATTGGTGTTGTTTGTAGATACACACTGTACCCTAAAAAGTGTCTTGTGTAACAACCTCTTTCTATAAGACCAAAAGAAGAGTCAGTGGTGTTACCACCCTTATTACAGTATTACAGTACACTTAAAGCATGTTGTGATGTTACTAACTCTTTCTGTTGAAATAAATCTTTAATGCCACAACATTTCACTACAACACCGAATAACTGTTTCTCATATACTGTAGTTTTTTTTACAACAGCCAGGAAATTAATTCAGCAAAGTTTGGTGCTTATATGTACATGGTGTAAAAGAAGTTGGTAAATAAACTGTCAAAGCATTTCGATCTTAAGTTGAATTGGACCTTTTCTAAATGGTTTGCAACATCAATCAAAGAAATGACCCGTATGCACTTGAACACACAATCACTTACAGTGTATCACAAAAGTGAGTACACCCCTCACATTTCTGCAAATATTTCATTATATCTTTTCATGGGACAACACTATAGACATGAAACTTGGATATAACTTAGAGTAGTCAGTGTACAACTTGTATAGCAGTGTAGATTTACTGTCTTCTGAAAATAACTCAACACACAGCCATTAATGTCTAAATGGCTGGCAACATAAGTGAGTACACCCCACAGTGAACATGTCCAAATTGTGCCCAAAGTGTCAATATTTTGTGTGACCACCATTATTATCCAGCACTGCCTTAACCCTCCTGGGCATGGAATTCACCAGAGCTGCACAGGTTGCTACTGGAATCCTCTTCCACTCCTCCATGATGACATCACGGAGCTGGTGGATGTTAGACACCTTGAACTCCTCCACCTTCCACTTGAGGATGCGCCACAAGTGCTCAATTGGGTTTAGTCCATCACCTTTACCTTCAGCTTCCTCAGCAAGGCAGTTGTCATCTTGGAGGTTGTGTTTGGGGTCGTTATCCTATTGGAAAACTGCCATGAGGCCCAGTTTTCGAAGGGAGGGGATCATGCTCTGTTTCAGAATGTCACAGTACATGTTGGAATTCATGTTTCCCTCAATGAACTGCAGCTCCCCAGTGCCAGCAACACTCATGCAGCCCAAGACCATGATGCTACCACCACCATGCTTGACTGTAGGCAAGATACAGTTGTCTTGGTACTTCTCACCAGGGCGCCGCCACACATGCTGGACACCATCTGAGCCAAACAAGTTTATCTTGGTCTCGTCAGACCACAGGGCATTCCAGTAATCCATGTTCTTGGACTGCTTGTCTTCAGCAAACTGTTTGCAGGCTTTCTTGTGCGTCAGCTTCCTTCTGGGATGACGACCATGCAGACCGAGTTGATGCAGTGTGTGGCGTATGGTCTGAGCACTGACAGGCTGACCTCCCACGTCTTCAACCTCTGCAGCAATGCTGGCAGCACTCATGTGTCTATTTTTTAAAGCCAACCTCTGGATATGACGCCGAACACATGGACTCAACTTCTTTGGTCGACCCTGGCGAAGCCTGTTCCGAGTGGAACCTGTCCTGGAAAACCGCTGTATGACCTTGGCCACCATGCTGTAGCTCAGTTTCAGGGTGTTAGCAATCTTCTTATAGCCCAGGCCATCTTTGTGGAGAGCAACAATTCTATTTCTCACATCCTCAGAGATTTCTTTGCCATGAGGTGCCATGTTGAATATCCAGTGGCAAGTATGAGAGATTTGTACCCAAAACACCAAATTTAACAGCCCTGCTCCCCATTTACACCTGGGACCTTGACACATGACACCAGGGAGGGACAACGACACATTTGGGCACAATTTGGACATGTTCACTGTGGGGTGTACTCACTTATGTTGCCAGCTATTTAGACATTAATGGCTGTGTGTTGAGTTATTTTCAGAAGGCAGTAAATCTACACTGCTATACAAGTTGTACACTGACTACTCTAAGTTATATCCAAGTTTCATGTCTATAGTGTTGTCCCATGAAAAGATATAATGAAATATTTGCAGAAATGTGAGGGGTGTACTCACTTTTGTGATACACTGTATACATGCAAACACAACAGCTCATACACACCACAAACATGAGGTAGATACAACCACAAACATACATACATGTGACCTTCTAGAAAGGCTCTGTTTGACTTTACTGCAATCAAATACCAACTCACATGAATTGCAAACTTCACAATGTTATGAGGACACAGCCATTTTAGGGAGCGATGCAAGAAATTATTCACACTTTTAAAAATACACAAAAATACAACACGCCACAAGTGTTCATTATATTTGTATCTAAGTAATAATCTGTCATTTGGTCCCGTCCAAATCAATGCAAGTTATTTAAGTGCCATTTAAATGTTTTCACACTATATAGACAAAATACATTAACTTTGTTTTTAAACTGTTTTTAAAAAAGAGCAAATGGCAATATTATAAACAATGTAACTCCAGATAAACTGGCCTGTTTTACAAATTTAATGGACAAAACAGCAGTGGAAAAACACCACAAATTTAAACCAATAGTATTTATGATGCTCAAATACAGACAAAAACAACCGTATTTACATTAAAGCATGTACAAAAGCAACACAAATGTACAAGGGAGAAATAAAACTTTACCCAAAATGCTACACACAGGGAAACACGTTACAACTGCACGAGGCTATAAACACAAGAACACATTTTTCACATAAACACTGAGCTGCCAGGTTATTAGGAACATCTAACTGTACTGAAATACATTATTACTTTTATTAGGTACACCTAAGAGTTAAAAGTCAAAAAAATGAAATACACTTGTAAAGAACAATTTAATTTTCACATGAGTTTAAAGCTAAAATGAGGTTTTTAGCATCAATGGAATTCAGAAAGTTCTGACCCCATAATAATGTCATATCAGGAACATCTAAGCTGTACTTAGTGGATAAGGTGCTGGACTAGTAATCAGAAGGGTGCCGATTCAAGCCCCACCACTGCCAAGTTGCCAAAGTTGGCCCCCTGAGCAAAACTCTTAACCCTCAATTACTTGCTAGTTTCAATTACTTACTAGTTGTAAGTCGCTTTGGATAAAAGTGTCTGCTAAATGCCACAAATGTAAATATATAAAATGTACTAAAAAGTCAAGACAAAAAACAAATCTTGACCAAGATCCGAAAATAGTTGTGACATGGTCTGATCGAGGAAAAAAGTAACTAAAGGACAAATGACCTAATGTAAAGTGAGCTGTATATATACTTTTGATCTGGCCATATTTTCAGAAACCCCAAAATAAACTTCTGAATTTGTTTGCCAAACAACTTTTATTTATTAATTCACAGAAAAAGGAAAGCTGCAGAATTAAATACAGTCTTAATATTGCGGGTAAAGTGGTAAAACACACTAGCACACCAGAGCTGATATTTCGAACTTATCGGTTTGAAACTCAGCTCTGCCATCCGTCTCGTACGGGTGAAAAGAAGCAGTTGGCTACTGCACATATGTCGGAGGGGGCGTGTGACAGTCTCGCTCTCCGCAATCGGGTCGGGGGTTAGCATCAGTATAGAGGAAAGGGGGGAGAAAATATAAAGTCTCAATATTGCTATTTGATATACAAATGTATGTAAACTTTTGACTATAATGTAATATATAGGTGTACAACAAGTGTACAATTTCTGACTGTATACTATATGTTCATATGTACAAACTGCCAGCCCCTTTTACCCATTTAACAATGAAAAGGGACCAGTATTGCACCTCTATGTAGATTCTGTAACTGGCCAAAAGTAAGTAACCACTAGGAGTAATTGGAGTGAAGATTTTGATATAACAATTTGATCCCATTCAGTCAAATAAACGTTTCTTGATCAGGCACTGATGTTACGGACGCTTGGCTCACAACCAGCATTACATTCACCCCAAAGCTGTTCAGTGAGGTCGAGGTCAGAGCTTTGTGCGGGACACTGGAGTCTCTCCTAACTAAACTCAAAATCAGACCCTGTTTTTAAACATCTCGCTTTGTGCACAGGGGCACAGTCTTACTGGAACAGGAACGGCTGACTGAGCCAAACTGCTGATTTGTTCCACCTGTTAGCAATGTGTGTGTATGAAACCCTTGAAATCATCATAATTAAGAGGGGTGTCGACATACTCTTGGCCATATTGTGTATTATTCGGGAACCATCATCACAAGTAGAACACAGATGTAGCTAATAACCTAGCAGCTCAGTGTAATTCTGGATTGTCAACATGTCACATATATTACGTATATGTATACAAATTGATAAAAATTCACAGTATACGATTAGAATCATAGCTTGGCTCTAGGTTATAAATTTTTCAAAAATATAGCTTTATACACAAATATATTTATGTATAGATATAATATATATTTACTTTCTCTCTCTGAACACATTTATACAAGTTTACTGACTTAAAAGCTTAAAAAGCAAAAATACATTCAACTGACTTGTTAGCAAATTCGGTTACAAATGAGACGCTGTTAAAATTAGCCGGGTTAATGCTGCACGCCGTTTCCGAAGCAAACCAACCCAACCCAACTCAACCGGCTCCTGTTTTCTCTGATAATACACACAGTTCCAAACATACACTAGTGATCAGCATGAACGACCTGTGATACTGCGACATTCACATGTTTGTGACGGTGGGATCGTGATGGCTTTGCTTTGTCTTCACACATGGGAAATGGCACATAAAACACAGTCTGTGAAAATAACATTTAGCAAAATATACAACAACAAAACACTGAATTAAACGTTAGTAGGAATGTTAGCATAACATCTGATCGCTTACACGAAACCATAATCGGCTTTAAAAAAACGCAGGTTAAAATCATGAACGGCAGTGGCAGCTCAAGAACTAAGATACTGAACTTATAATCAGAGGGTTGCTGGTTGAATGCCCACTACTAAATTGCACAGTTGCCATTGTTGGGCCCCTGAGCAAGCCCCTTAACACTCAATTGCATGGTCTCAGTCATAACTGTAAATCACTTCAGATAAAAGCGTCAGTTAAATGCCGCAAATGTAAATGAACTGATGAAAGTGTGATTTTGTGTGTAAAATCCTCCATAGTTACAAAAATATTTATTATTTAACAATACATTCATATAAGTGTTAATATTAAATGCAACTTTTATATGTATATTTTTTGTTTTATGCATTTTCTCCCATTTTTCTCCCTTTCTAGCGCGTCCAATTGCCCGACTGTGTCATGCTTCCTCTCCACCAATGCCGATCCCTGCTCTGATTGAGGAGATGAAGCTAACCCACACCCCCTCCAACACGTGGGCAGCAGCCATATGCATTTTGTCACCAACACTTTGACGAGTGCAATGCAGATCAGCCCTGTGTACGGAGAGACACACCCTGAGAGCACTCTTTTCCCGTCTCTGTCCAGACGCCATCAATCAGCCAGCAGAGGTCGTAACTGCATTAGTTATAAGAGAGTCCCTATCCAGCTTTAATATCCCACCCCTATCTGAACAAGAGGTCAATCGTTGTTCATGTTGCTTCTCAGCCCAGCCGGCAGGCAGAGCTGAGACTCGATACAATGTATTCAAGATCCCAGCTCTGGTGTTCAGCATGTGTTTTACCGCTGCACCACCTGAGTGGCTTAAAGGCAACTTTTAATAAATCTATGTCAAATTAATCTGGATCAAATACTGCTGCAACACACTTCCCATTTACAAAAATAGTCCAAAACCCATGTCCACACGGACGTCCAATATTCTCACTGTTTAAAACTGTAACGACTGTACATTAGAGGTCTAGAATTTAATAACTGCAGATGTTAAAAAGCTAGAAATAAAACGTAGTGGCTGTAAATATAGGGTGTGTTCGAAAACCTAGTGAGCTCTCTACATAGACAGTATTTACGTCATCCTGTGCGCGCTCCCGAGAAGGAGGCTGTTCGAAATCCTAGATGCATTAATATGCTCACTACTAGTAAGGTATCTTAAAATTTCAATGCTATTTTGACTCAAGAACGAGTGAGCATCCGATGCTGCCTTAGCGGTGAAGGCAATCCCAGCATTTAATGCGGCACAACTTTTCTCACAGAAAAATTAAAAACATGGCTGACGGTGCGGAGAAACAGAGTTATTTTCAAACGTAAATAAATTATCATTGATTTTTAACTTGTATAAACTTGCACAAGTGTCGTTTATTTGCAAATTCGGGTTTGTCAGCGAATTTAACAGTTTTTGGTACACAGAGAGAGATGTTAGTTGACATGATAGCACGTTGTGCCACCCCATCCCATTGGTTTGAATGGCATGAGGCTAACTGCGTTAGCTCAGTTAGTGAAAACTGATGTTATCGCTGTCTGAGTAGTGTGTTTGAATAACCTGCCTTGTAAGTCAATGACTTATTAGAATCCTTTCTACTTAGGCAGCTGCCTATGTAGGCAGTAAGACAGCAAGGCAACACACTAGGTTTTCGAACACACCCATAATGTTATGTAGCACTGTAAATGAATAATCTAAAAAATAATGTATTAGTATGACACTTTTAAATGAACAATTTAGTCAAATAAACAGCAGTTTAGCCACAAATCAAGCCACTGCATTTTCTCCAAAACCCCAAAAATATTCAATTAGTCAAGTTAGATTTGCTATCTGAAGTCTGCTTCTTTAGTTTTAGCAAATGTTGCTAACATCATGCACTTGTGCCTGTCCACTCCCACACGACACTGGCTTCACTCGTCCTGCGTCCTGCCCGCGGTGCAAGCTGTTCTGTTTTCACCTCAAGAGTCCGACTGAAACACATTCCGTCCAGTTCATGTCAGCAAGACGGCGAGTAGATGAGGCGAGTGTAACAGCAGAGGTTTTACCACTTCGACACACAGGAAGTGTCATTTCTGTTAAAGGGTCCTACTAAAAAATGCTATGCAAGCACATGTCTCGTGTGTCTGTGGGCATTTGTGCCAATTCAGTTAGAGAAGCATTTGTAAGGTCAGGCGCTGATGTTAAAGCTCCTGTATTTTTGTAAAACAGCTACATTGATGAGCCAAAACATTAGAACCACCCGCCTAATGTGCTGTCAAAACAGCTCTGCCCTGATGAGACATGGACTACACAAGTCAGTGGTATCTGATACCTGGACACTACCATTAGGTCTTTAACTCTTCCCTGGATTTGTGTCTGGATTTGTCTGACCAGTCAAACCTCTTCCCTAGCCCTGATGGGACAGTGGTAGCCTAGTGGGTATAGCTTTGGGCTATCAACTGAAAGGTTAAGAGTTTGAATCCCAGCTTTGCCATGCAGCCACTGTTGGGCCCTTGATCAAGGCCCTTAACCCTGTCTGCTCCAGGGGCGCCATACAATGGCTGACCCTGCGCTCTGACCCCAGCTTCCAAACAAGCTGGGATATGCGAAGAAAGAATTTTGTTGTACTGTACACCTGTATATGTATATATGACAAATAAAGGCATTCTATTCTATTCTGATGTCCAGTTCACATGCCTGCATGTCCACTGTGGGTGCTTTTGATGCTGGACAGGACTTAGCACAAACATTTTGGCAGGCCAGTGACTACGCAGCCCCATATACAAAGGGTTTGACACATTGTGTGTGACACATTCACTTCATCACCAGGATCTAATGATCTGCAGTTTAAGCCACAGTAGATCTTCTGTTGGCCTGTACTAGACACCACAGCCTTCAAGTCTTCTGTCATTAATGAGTCTTGGCTGCCCAATAACTAGTCAGCAATTTGTGGATTGTCCCTTCTCTGACCACTGTCGGTGGATACTTACTACTTCTGCCTGTGAGCACCACTTGCCATAACAGTTTGGTCCTTATCAAAGTCAATCAGATCTGTTGCATTCAACACGTCAGCTATGAGGAACCACCATCAGATCAACATTTAATAGATCCCTTACAAAACAGACACTCCCTGTAATTTTGGTGGTGCTGTCCTAATATTTTGGCTCATCAGTGTATATCAAGCCTGTTATTTAATAACGTGCTGGTAATGAAATACGTTTTTACAGCATCTTATAATTCAAACCTCGAAAAAGAAACAGGCTACAGAGATTTAAGAAATGGAAACTGACCTTTAAGAGCTTTTCGGCAACTACAACTATAAGGCTTAAAAGATTTTTTCCGCTCAAATATAGACCCGGAATGGTAAATAAATGCAGTTCTTTGTAAGTATGTAGCGTAGCACATGAAGTGTTTTTTTAAAGATTGTTATTATCTAGAATTTGATTGGAAGGAAATCTTGGCTGTCCATAGTAAAGTGTGCTGGCTTTGGCACGTCAAACCTTCATTACTCTGTTCAGGCTCGTGTCTCGGCGTCGAGCCCTCGCGCCTTCCAGATGCTTCCTCACTGTAAAACGGACTCCAGTAAACAAGCTCCATGATGAACAACCTTTTCCAGCCATATAAGGCTGAAACTAAATGTGCTGTTTCTCTGCATATTTTATATTTCACTCATGATTTGTCCGAACTTTTTTTGTTTCTGATCCTGATCCACATTCCTAAATATATTTTAGGACGAGAACAGAGAGGCACTTCCAGGCTGTGATGTTCAACAAACCTCAGTCAGTCGTTGTTTATGATCAGTAAACGTCCAAGATTAATGACGGTCAGGAAAATGAATGTGAATGGAGGCTGGCAGGCTTAGTGTAAGCGCGTGTGTATAAGTGTGTGTGTGTGTGCGTAAGTGCTATGCATTACTGCTGCTGGAACACGGGGTGCTCTGGGTGCTGCCGACACTATGAGCGGCGCTGCTGTTTTCTGATGCAGGAGTCGATCTGGGTACTGGCTGTTTTGCAGCTGGATCTCCTGTACAAACACAGAAAGTAAAAGTGCTGTTTTCTATGGAATGTGGCGGTGCTGCTAAGTTAAGCTGCTTGCTTAGCTTTGACCCAGTTTGCCACTGACCGTTTCAAAATGCCTCCAATAAGACGAACTGTTTGATATGATGTGGTAAAAGCGACTCAGGCTATACGAACAACACTTAACATGAACAACACGTAACGTGACTCATTGTATTAAAACAATGACCGAGGTATTCAATTAATAGAGAGAACATATGAGCAGTAATAACTGAGAGAAATTTAGTGCTCTTACGTCGTTCTCTGAATACATTAAACCACGTATCGCAAGTTTTAGACTCACTTTATAGCAGAAATGGAGACTCGAGTCGTAAGTCGCACACACGTAAGTCGCACACACAGTGACTTCAGACTCGACTCGGACTTGTTTCAAATGACTCAGACTCGACACGTGACTCGCAAAAAATGACTTGTGGACAACAAAAATCCGCATGTGTTAACATTAGATACGTGTGACAATTATATATATATGTATATCATTCTGATCGTGTCATTTTCTGCTACCTAATAACGCTCCGGCCGTCTTAACCCGCAGCACACGCAATGGGTAAATGTTCCAGCCAGCTTCCGGCGTAGTCAGGGGCGATTCAATGCACGGGCTTACCTGGGCTTCAGCCCAGGGGCCCCAAATAATTGAGGGCCCCGGATTGGCTGTTTTATTTTTTATTTATTTTGTTAGTTATTTTGGTTAATAAGAATGGGAAAGCTTACAAACCAATGATTTCTGAAATCATTCACACGTTATTCATATTTCTGCAAGCGGGGAGCGGTCTTTTTCCAAACTTGCAATAGTTAAAAATAAACTATGTCTATCAAGACATTTTGAGAAATCTGGATTTTAAAGACATTATTAGAGACTTTTCATTCCAGAAAAGTAGAAGAAAAGACTTCTAAAGGTAGGCTCAGATGTTTTCTATTTCAGGTTAAATCGCCTCTGGGTGTAGTGATGAAGCCTCGCTCCCTGCTCCCTACTTTGGATTGGAATCTCACTTAAAATGGTGGAATACATAGTGCACTTTACAGTAACAGCTAATGTGAATGAAACGCTCCTACAGAATTGGCGCTAATGGTTGAAAGACCGCTTTCTGAACCAATCAGACCTTCTGATTTTAATTGTTAGTAAGAAATGCTGTTATCTGCATGTATTTAGTTTGCAGCATCACACAGATGACGTGGTAATGAAACGATTGATTGGCTTTCTAACGAGTTCGTGTTTTACTTCACAACCGGGAAAAGTTTGGAGGTTTTTAATTATAAGCACATTTACAAAATAACGGATTCTATTCCTAATGGGACACACGCCTATAAATGTATTAGCATCTGGAAGAACATAAGCTAAGGTAAGCAGTGGTTATGGATATTTTGCTGTGTTTTGGATTTTGGCTGCTGTGCCGGAAGTTGCAATGAAAACAAAACGTATCAGTTGAAGCTTTTAACTGGTACCTAGGAAAGTAAAGGTACGAAGTAAAACGGCAAAATACAGTCGCTAATCTGTTGTTCTTTTTGTCTGAACTTACATATTATTTGTTTAATTCTACGCTACATTTCCAATATATGTTATTATAAAGACTCGTGACTTGACTCTGACTCTAGCCTAAAGACTCGTGACCTGACTTGGACTCTAGCCTAAAGACTCTGACTTGACTCGGACTCTAGCATATGAAGTCACAGTATGTTTTAGAACATCTCTGCTTTACAGTCATTTTTTTCTCTTTTTAGTCTCTTCTTTTTTCACTTTGCTCTTCAGTTTTTCATTTCTGATTACCTCGGAATTATTGGTTATTGTTCTTTTATTCCCCTTTTAAATTATTCCTTTGTTTTTTCTTTATTTTTACTTCCTGACCAATATCCTCTTTCCAATATTTTCTATTTGCTTGTATTATTTCTTCTTTATTTACCAAATATCTTCTGCTATGTGAC